>NC_069500.1:964834683-964987474 GCF_027579735.1 Bombina bombina | reverse complement strand
GTTCAGGCTCTGGTTAGAATCAAGCCTTTGACTCCTCCTTGGAGTCTCAATTTAGTTCTTTCAGTTCTTCAAGGGGTTCCGTTTGAACCCTTACATTCCGTAGATATTA
This sequence comes from Bombina bombina, assembly GCF_027579735.1. Taxonomy (NCBI): domain Eukaryota; kingdom Metazoa; phylum Chordata; class Amphibia; order Anura; family Bombinatoridae; genus Bombina; species Bombina bombina. The sequence continues at coordinate 964,987,365 of NC_069500.1, read as the reverse complement.
AGTTATTATCTTGGAAAGTTTTGTTTTTGGTTGCAATTTCTTCTGCTAGAAGAGTTTCAGAGTTATCTGCTCTGCAGTGTTCTCCTCCTTATCTGGTGTTCCATGCAGATAAGGTGGTTTTGCGTACTAAACCTGGTTTTCTTCCGAAAGTTGTTTCTAACAAAAATATTAACCAGGAGATAGTTGTGCCTTCTTTGTGTCCGAATCCAGTTTCAAAGAAGGAACGTTTGTTGCACAATTTGGATGTAGTTCGTGCTCTAAAATTCTATTTAGAGGCTACAAAGGATTTCAGACAAACATCTTCCTTGTTTGTTGTTTATTCTGGTAAAAGGAGAGGTCAAAAAGCAACTTCTACCTCTCTCTCTTTTTGGCTTAAAAGCATCATCCGATTGGCTTATGAGACTGCCGGACGGCAGCCTCCTGAAAGAATCACAGCTCACTCCACTAGGGCTGTGGCTTCCACATGGGCCTTCAAGAACGAGGCTTCTGTTGATCAGATATGTAAGGCAGCGACTTGGTCTTCACTGCAGACTTTTACAAAATTTTACAAATTTGATACTTTTGCTTCTTCGGAGGCTATTTTTGGGAGAAAGGTTTTGCAAGCCATGGTGCCTTCCATCTAGGTGACCTGATTTGCTCCCTCCCATCATCCGTGTCCTAAAGCTTTGGTATTGGTTCCCACAAGTAAGGATGACGCCGTGGACCGGACACACCTATGTTGGAGAAAACAGAATTTATGCTTACCTGATAAATTACTTTCTCCAACGGTGTGTCCGGTCCACGGCCCGCCCTGGTTTTTTAATCAGGTCTGATGAATTATTTTCTCTAACTACAGTCACCACGGTATCATATGATTTCTCCTATGCATATTCCTCCTTTACGTCGGTCGAATGACTGGGGAAGGCGAAGCCTAGGAGGGATCATGTGACCAGCTTTGCTGGGCTCTTTGCCATTTCCTGTTGGGGAAGAGAATATCCCACAAGTAAGGATGACGCCGTGGACCGGACACACCGTTGGAGAAAGTAATTTATCAGGTAAGCATAAATTCTGTTTTCAGGGAGAATTGTCTTGTGCTCAATGAAGTCAGATAACTTTTACATTGGCCCAGTAGTCATAAATAAGTTTTCATGATTCAGATAGTGCCTACAGTTTTAAAAGACTTTCCAGTTTACTTCCATTATCAAATTGTGCATTCTTTATATATGCACACTTTGAGGCACAAGCTACTAAAGGGCACGGTGTATACCGTCTGTGATTGGCTGATCACTCACATGAAACGGGGCTGGCAAATTTAAAGGTAATTTTGAAATGGTTTTTTTTTCAAATCTTTTGCTCTTTTCATTCTATTATCAAATTTTCTTTGTTCTATTCATATATTTTGTTAAAAAGCAAGGACATAAGCTTAGGAGCATGCACGGGTTTGGAGCACTATATGGCAGCATGTTTGCAAGAATGTAATCCATTTGCAAAAGCACTAGATAGCAGCACTATTGGAAACTAAAGAACAGTCTCTTAGTTGCTGGATTTTACTTATTTATTCTGGCTCTCCATTATTGTAGATTGTAAGCTTTTCAAAGTAGACCCCTCCTTTTCCTTTTTTTTGTTATGAATATTCTTTACTATTTCAGTAGTATATTCACAAAGTGTATTATGTGTTAAAACACAATAAATAGAGGGGGAGCTTCCTGGCAGCGGCCATGATGGTTGTATTGCTGATGGCTGACGCTTGGGATATCCTGATAAATATCTTTGAACCTCTAGGTCATCTGTGCGAAATTCATTAATAATTTTAACTTGGCTTTATTATATTTGCCTAAGCAATACTATGTTTTTGTGTGTTTGTTGTACACCTAGCTTCAGTAATCCAGAATCTGTTTGCTTGTGGCCAGTATGGGAAATGGAGTAGGCCTCGTCTTAAAACCCCCCCCCCCCCCTTTATGGTGTCTTATCAATGCCTCTAACGAGCACTGTTTTCTCGCAAATCACTGCATGTAGAAAATGGCAATGAAGATGAGCTTGTTTCCATAGTAGAGGAACATTTTGCAAAACTACATCTTGAATCTTTTTGAGATTCAGTGATGGTGCCATCCCTTCTGTTCCACTTCAAGGAATATCCTTCTTAGCAGAATAGAGTCTAGTGGCAGCCGGTGATTCTGAGACCCACGGCCAGAGTGCGAGTGGCCGAGTTAAGCAAATGGAGCCTTGTACTTTATTTGTTGTACATGGGAAACAATGCTGGCTCCAAGAAGTGGTAGAGCACTTTATAGGCACAGTAAAGATGTAATTGAGACCTCAAATTGATTGAAAAGTTTTGGAGGTACTCGCTTATTACAGACAACTTTGAGACCGGGTACATGTGAGACTTTGATCTTGGTGGAAGGATCACACAAGATCCCGTTCAATAACACTCAAGCTAGCCAGCCAACCTGGATAAGCGAGAGTACCAAAATTCTGTTGCAGAAGCAATTTAACCCTACGTTGGCAAGACTCTCATTGAGAAAAGAAGGTTACAGCGTATACGAATGTTTATCATTCAGTGTTTCTCTTATTATATTTTCTCTTGTAAGATGTATCGAGTCCACGGATTCATCCTTTACTTGTGGGATATTCTCCTTCCCAACAGGAAGTGGCAAAGAGAGCACACAGCAGAGCTGTCCATATAGCTCCCCCTCCAGCTCCACCCCCCAGTCATTCTCTTTGCTGGCTCTAAGCAATCGGAAGTGTAAAGTGAATGTGGTAAAAAAATGTAGTTTTTATTTCCCACAAGCAAGATTTTGTTATTTTAAATGGTACCGGTGTGTACTATTTACTCTCTAGCAGAAAGGAGACGAAGATTTCTGCAGGGAGGAAGATGATTTTAGCATGTTGTAACTAAAATCCACTGCTGTTCCCACAAAGGACTGAGGAGTGCAAGAAAACTTCAGTTGGGGGGAACGGTTTGCAGGTTAGGCTGCAATAAGGTATGTTCAGTCTTTTTTTCTTCTAGACAAGACTGTGATAATGCTAGAGAAGACTGATAATATCCCCATGAGGGAAGGGTAAGCTGTATTCAGAGACTAAGTATGGAATTTCAAGCTTACATAACAGGGCTAGTTTATGCTGGTTGACACTACTTTCAAGGCAAACGGTTTTTATTGAAAATATCGTTTTTTTGAGACACTTTGAAGGTTCCTTTGGGTTTCTTTCAGGGGTTGTTACCCACATGGCTAATATTAAAACACTTTGGAGTGTTTCTTTAGGCCTCACAAGCTCCGTAGTGAGGTGGGAGGGGCCTAATTTCGCGCCTCAGATGCGCAGTTATATTTGACTAGAAGTTCAGGCTGTTTCACATGGAGGGTCCTGCTGCAGTTTGAGGGCCTATAAGAAGCTTTTTCCCCACAAATCTGTTTCCTAAGGGCAGGTAGGGCCACAGCAGAGCTGTGGCAAGGGGCTGAACGTTTTTTAACAGTTTTTTTGGCTTACTGACGATCCGGTTTGGGCATTAAGGGTTTAATCGTTTTTATTGCTAGTGGTGCAATCTTACTAATGCTTTAGGTACATACTGTAAAAATTTCGAAAAGTTTGCTGCATTTTTTCACTGTTTTGCAAAATTATGTGCCTTTTTTATCACTTAAAGGCACAGTAACGTTTTTTTTAAAGTGTGTTTTTACTTGATTAAAGTGATTTCCAAGCCTGCTTGTTTTACTACTAGTCTGTTAAACATGACACCAAGGAAAATCCTTGTTCAATGTGTTTAGAAGCCATGGTGGAACCCCCTCTCAGAATGTGTCCCACTTGTACTGATATGTCTATACACTTTAAAGAACATATTGTTACACTTAAAAATGTGGCCCAAGATGATTCTCAGACAGAAGGTAACGAGGTTAGTCCGTCAACCTCTCCCCAAGTGTCACAACCAGTTACGCCCGCTCAAACGACGCCTAGCACCTCTAGTGCGTCTAACTCTTTTACCTTGCAAGATTTGGCTGCAGTTATGAATAATACCCTCTCAGAGTTCTTATCTAAACTGCCCGTGTTACCTGCAAAGCGTGATAGCTCTGTTTTAAGAACAGATAATGAGCATTCTGACGCTTTAGTAGCCGTATCCGATATACCCTCACAACGCTCTGAAGTTGGGGTGAGGGATGTGCTGTCTGAGGGAGAAATTTCCGATTCAGGAAAGGTTTCTCCTCAGACAGATTCAGATATATTGGCTTTTAAATTTAAACTAGAACACCTCCGCTTATTGCTCAGGGAGGTATTAGTTACTCTGGATGACTGCGACCCTATGGTGGTTCCAGAGAAATTGTGTAAAATGGACAAGTACCTGGAAGTTCCTGTTTACACTGATGTGTTCCCAGTCCCTAAGAGGATTGCAGATATCGTTACTAGGGAGTGGGATAGACCAGGTATTCCCTTCGTTCCCCCTCCTGTTTTTAAGAAAGTGTTCCCCATATCTGACCCCATGCGGGACTCATGGCAGACGGTCCCTAAGGTGGAGTGGGCTATTTCTTCACTTGCTAAATGCGCAACCATACCAATTGAAGACAGTTGTGCTTTCAAGACCCTATGGATAAAAAATTAGAGGGTTTACTTAAGAAAATTTTTGTTCAACAAGGTTTTCTTCTCCATCCTATTGCGTGCATTGTTCCTGTAACTACTGCAGCTGCTTTCTGGTTCGAGGCGCTGGAAGATGCGCTCCAGACGGAGACCTCATATGAGGACATTATGGACAGAATTAAGGCTCTTAAGCTGGCTAATTCTTTTATCACAGATGGCGCTTTCCAACTAGCTAAGTTAGCGGCAAAGAATTCAGGTTTCGCCATTTTAGCACGCAGGGCGCTATGGCTAAAGTCCTGGTTGGCCGATGTGTTGTCAAAATCCAAACTCTTGAACATCCCTTTCAAAGGAAAGACCCTCTTCGGGCCTGAATTGAAAGAGATTATTTCAGAAATCACTGGGGGAAAAGGCCATGCTCCCCCTCAGGACAAGTCCTTCAAGATAAAGAACAAACAAAATAATTTTCGTTCCTTTCGGAATTTCAGGAGCGGTCTCGCTTCATCCTCCCCTGCTGCAAAGCAAGAGGGTAACACTTCCCAACCCAGGTCAGCCTGGAAACCTTACCAGGGCTGGAACAAGGGTAAACAGGCCAAGAAGCTTGCAGCTGCCTCCAAGACAGCATGAAGGGGTAGCCCCAGATCCGGGACCGGATCTAGTAGGGGGCAGACTCTCTCTCTTCGCTCAGGCCTGGGCAAGAGATGTACTCGATCCCTGGGCCTTAGAGATTGTATCCCAGGGATATCTTCTAGAATTCAAGGACTCTCCTCCAAGGGGAAGGTTCCACATTTCTCGTCCGTCTACAGACCAGACAAAGAAAGAGGCGTTCTTACGCTGTGTAGAAGACCTACATACAATTGGAGTGATCCACCCAGTTCCAATTGCGGAACAAGGGCTGGGTTTTTACTCAAACCTGTTTGTGGTTCCCAAGAAAGAAGAAACTTTCAGACCAATCCTGGATCTCAAAATTCTAAACAAATTCCTCAGAGTCCCATCATTCAAGATGGAGACCATTCGGACAATCTTACCAATGATCCAGGAGGGTCAATATATGACCACCGTGGATTTAAAGGATGCGTATCTGCACATTCCTATCCACAAAGATCATCACCAGTTTCTCAGGTTCGCCTTTCTGGACAAGCATTACCAGTTTGTGGCTCTTCCTTTCGGGTTGGCCACTGCTCCCAGAATTTTCACAAAGGTGCTAGGGTCCCTCCTGGCGATTCTAAGACCGCGGGGCATAGCAGTGGTGCCTTATCTAGACGACATCTTAATTCAGGCGTCGACTTTCCAAAGAGCCAAGTCTCACACGGAAATTGTATTGGCCTTTCTGAGGTCTCACGGGTGGAAGGTGAACATCAAAAAGAGTTCTCTCTCCCCCTCACAAGAGTTTCCTTACTAGGAACTCTGATAGACTCGGTAGAAATGAAAATATTTCTGATGGAGGTCAGAAAGTTAAAACACTTAACCACTTGCCGAGCCCTTCATTACATTCCTCAACCATCTGTAGCTCAGTGCATGGAGACAATCGGATTAATGGTAGCGGCAATGGACATAGTCCCTATTGCACGGATACACCTCAGACCACTGCATCTATGCATGCTCAAACAGTGGAATGGGGATTATGCAGATTTGTCTCCTCAAATACAGCTGGACCAGGGGACCAGAGATTCTCTTCTCTGGTGGTTGTCTCAGGATCACCTGTCTCAGGGAATGTGTTTCCACAGACCAGAGTGGATCATCGTAATAACCGATGCCAGTCTTTTGGGCTGGGGTGCAGTCTGGGACTCCCTGAAAGCTCAGGGCTTATGGTCTCGGGAAGAAGCTCTTCTCCCGATAAACATTCTGGAACTGAGGGCGATATTCAACGCGCTTCAGGCATGGCCTCAGCTAGCTGCGGCCAAATTCATCAGATTTCAGTCGGACAACATCACGACTGTAGCGTACGTCAATCATCAAGGAGGAACAAGGAGTTCCCTAGCAATGATGGAAGTAACCAAAATAATCAGGTGGGCGGAGGATCACTCCTGCCATCTCTCAGCAATTCACATCCCAGGAGTAGACAACTGGGAGGCGGATTTTCTAAGTCGTCAGACTTTTCACCCGGGGGAGTGGGAACTCCACCCGGAGGTATTTGCCCAGCTGACTCAACTATGGGGCACTCCAGAATTGGATCTGATGGCATCCCGTCAGAACACCAAACTTCCTCTTTACGGGTCCAGGTCCCAGGATCCCCAGGCGGTGCTGATAGATGCTCTAGCAGCGCCTTGGTCCTTCAATCTGGCCTATGTTTTTCCACCGTTTCCTCTCATCCCTCGTCTGGTTGCCAGAATCAAGCAGGAGAGGGCTTCAGTGATTCTGATAGCGCCTGAGTGGCCACGCAGGACCTGGTATGCAGACCTACTGGACATGTCATTTGTCCCACCATGGACACTACCAATGAGGCAAGACCTTCTAATACAAGGTCCTTTCAAGCATCCAAATCTAATTTCTCTGCGTCTGACTGCTTGGAGATTGAACGCCTAATTCTATCAAAGCGTGGTTTCTCTGAGTCGGTTATTGATACCCTGATTCAGGCTAGAAAGCCTGTCACCAGGAAAATCTACCATAAGATTTGGCGAAAATATCTTTTTTGGTGTGAATCCAAGGGTTACTCATGGAGTAAGATTAGGATTCCCAGGATATTGTCCTTTCTCCAAGAAGGATTGGAGAAAGGATTATCAGCTAGTTCCTTAAAAGGACAGATATCTGCTTTGTCTATTCTTTTACACAAATGTCTGGCAGAGGTACCAGACGTTCAAGCGTTTAGTCAGGCTTTAGCCAGAATCAAGCCTGTTTATAGACCTGTGGCTCCGCCATGGAGTCTGAATTTAGTTCTTTCAGTTCTGCAAAGGGTTCCGTATGAACCTTTACATTCCATAGATATTAAGCTTTTATCTTGGAAAGTTTTGTTTTTGGTAGCTATCTCTTCTGCTCGAAGAGTTTTAGAGCTATCTGCTTTACAGTGTGATTCACCTTACCTGGTTTTCCATGCAGATAAGGTAGTTTTGCCTACCAAACCCGGTTTTCTTCCTAAGGTTGTGTCTAATAAGAATATTAACCAGGAAATTGTTGTTCCTTCTCTGTGTCCTAATTCTTCTTCGAAGAAGGAACGTCTGTTACACAATCTTGATGTGGTTCGTGCTTTAAAGTTATTTTTACAAGCAACTAAGGATTTCAGACAAACACCTTCATTGTTTGTTACCTATTCTGGTAAGAGGAGAGGTCAGAAGGCGACTGCTACCTCTCTTTTCTTTTGGCTGAAAAGCATCATCCGTTTGGCCTATGAGACTGCTGGCCAGCAGCCTCCTGAAACAATTACTGCTCATTCTACCAGAGCAGTGGCTTCCACATGGGCTTTTAAAAATGAGGCTTCTGTTGAACAGATTTGTAAGGCAGCGACTTGGTCTTCACTGCATACTTTTTCCAAATTTTACAAATTCGATACTTTTGCTTCTTCGGAGGCTATTTTTGGGAGAAAGGTTTTACAAGCAGTGGTGCCTTCCGTTTAAGGTACCTGTCTTGTTCCCTCCCTTCATCCGTTTCCTAAAGCTTTGGTATTGGTATCTCACAAGTAAAGGATGAATCCGTGGACTCGATACATCTTACAAGAGAAAACAGAATTTATGCTTACCTGATAAATTACTTTCTCTTGTGATGTATCGAGTCCACGGCCCACCCTGGCTATTAAGTCAGGTAGCTTTTTTTTTTTAAACTACAGTCACCACTGCACCCTATGGTTTTTCCTTTTTCTTCCTAACCTTCGGTCGAATGACTGGGGGGTGGAGCTGGAGGGGGAGCTATATGGACAGCTCTGCTGTGTGCTCTCTTTGCCACTTCCTGTTGGCAAGGAGAATATCCCACAAGTAAAGGATGAATCCGTGGACTCGATACATCACAAGAGAAAGTCATTTGTCAGGTAAGCATAAATTCTGTTTTTTATTCCTAAATTCTTTATATTAGTTAAAGTTATAAACACATTGAATTATATTTATAAAAACCAGATTATGAAAGAGATGATACACACTTATGCTGTTACAATATTCTTTACCAAGCAAACCAAATGTACCTTTAAAACTAACCTTACAGTGAATCTCCCAAATCAGAGTCGCATTAAAATAACATAATATGGACTGCTAACTTTCCGACAAGTATAATTAAAAAAAAATCAGAAATTTATATATATATATATATATATATATATATATATATATATATATATATATATATATATATATATATATATATATATATATTATGAATGCAAACAGCCAATTTATCTGAGCGGAAATAACCTTTTATTTAACTGCAATAAGGCAAAACTACACAGGACTATGAACATGAGCTTAAAATACAAATGGTGCCCGTTTAAAATTACTAACTGCAATCTAGTTGTAGTTACCAAATACCTTTGATTAAAATATATATTTATCAATCGCGTATACTTTACCCAAAAGACCAAATTAATGTTTCAGTTTTCTCCGATAACTCATAAATTAAAAGAGGTAATTTTTGCAAGTTGGATGAAAGTTAAGCCCAGATTTGCTTTATAGAGACTGGATTCCAAGGCAATAGTTTGTCAGTCAAAATTCAGCAGCAAAGACCTTTCTTTTTTTTTTTTCTTCTCTTGCATGAGGCTATATCACGTGATATAACCCCACCCTTTTTAATCTAATCATTGGTGAAATTGGAAAGGTTCCACGGAAGCTTGTCTGTGTTAGGCCCCTTGAGCTGAACATCCCTTGGTTATTTGGGAGACGCCTCCCTGAGTAACCAAATGCCTTTTGGTTGTAATACCATTTCTGAACCATAGGTGGCAGCAGATAACCAGAAATGCAGTTTTACCATCAATGCTGCTACAGTTTAATTATCTAACCTTTAAAATGTTTAATTTATTTACTATAATTTCCAGTATTAATAAATCATATGCTATATATACCTGGGACCATATAGTGCCTTTTTCTCTGACTATTTTAATATGAAATAATATAAATAGGGGGCGCCCTTGTTGAGCTGTGTATAATATACGCAAAGTGTATGATGCTAAGTGAGAAATGCCGAGGATAGAGACACTCAAACTGATGGAGCTAATACCATCTGAAGTAAAAATTTATAATATATATATATATATATATATATATATATATATATATATATATATATATATATATAATAGATTGAGGAGTGCTATATAACAAAATCTTGGACAAATAACGTAGATGAGAAATAAACAAGAGTATTGTCTATGGAATAATTGTTAGTAGTTCTTAGTGTCTAAGGAGACTCAAGTCTCATCAAGAGGTGGTGATGTTCACAGTGGGTAGAAGGTGATAAGGTCAAGGCAGCTATCTGTAGAGGATCAAGAGAACAATCCAGAATCCGTAATCTGCAAACAACATAAAGACACAGAAGCGCCACATGGCCCAATATTGTTGGATGCAAATGAAGGTGTAGGGTTAGGTAAATACTCACATTTGATATAGCACCCCTAATGGTGCCGAAGGAGCAGTCTGGGGTCAATAGCAGTCACCCAGAAGACTGTCCTCTGGTGGATGTTCAATACTCTGCAGAGGGTGATACAGAACACAAGAAAGTGCCTATATGGCCTAGTATTGTCTATATAGGCAGATGATGTATTGTAAGAGTATGTATTGCACTCACATTTAGTAGAGCACCTGCCTTGGTGCAGTCAGAGCGAGCTGGGATCAATACAGTCACCCAGCAATCTGGAGCTCCCAATGATCCAAAGATAGAGGTGTAGGTCAAAGGGCAAACAATAATAGTAGTAGTCCGGCAGCAAGTGGTAAATATATAAAAAAACGTACTTTATTAAAATATTAAATATATATAGTTGCTAATATATTTTAATATACCACTAGATTATCAATCTCGCAGAACATCTTGCCATGTTTAACTGGTTTGTTGTTAGTTTTCTGCATGCCATTTCTTTTCTAAGTTGGCGGGTATTCAACAAAACTGTCACGCACATAATTTGAGTCAGTAATGATCACAAATTCATGAATATCATGTTCAATAGCTATTTCAATGGTTTTTAGAACAGCAGTGAGTTCTGCAACTTGACTGGATCTTGGTCCAACGTTGAAACCTACAGAAATATCTGGGAATCCATTTGCCCAGGTTATACCAATGCCAGCGACCAATCTGTGCTCATTTTAAATAGTGGCATGGTAAGAACAACCATCAACATATACCCAAAGTAATGTTTGACAATGGTCCTCATTGTATTTTCTTTCATGTAATTAGCAAGAGTCCATGAGCTAGTGACGTATGGGATATACATTCCTACCAGGAGGGGCAAGGTTTCCCAAACCTCAAAATGCCTATAAATACACCCCTCACCACACTCACAAATCAGTTTTACAAACTTTGCCTCCTATGGAGGTGGTGAAGTAAGTTTGTGCTAGATTCTACGTTGATATGTGCTCCGCAGCAGGTTGGAGCCCGGTTTTCCTCTCAGCGTGCAGTGAATGTCAGAGGGATGTGAAGAGAGTATTGCCTATTTGAATTCAATGATCTTCTTCTACGGGGTCTATTTCATAGGTTCTCTGTTATCGGTCGTAGAGATTCATCTCTTACCTCCCTTTTCAGATCGACGATATACTCTTATATATACCATTACCTCTACTGATTCTCGTTTCAGTACTGGTTTGGCTTTCTACTACTTGTAGACGAGTGTCCTGGGGTAAGTAAGTCTTATTTTCTGTGACACTCTAAGCTATGGTTGGGCACTTTATATAAAGTTCTAAATATATGTGTTCAAACATTTATTTGCCTTGACTCAGGATGTTCAACGTTCCTTATTTTAGACAGTTGGTTTCATATTTGGGATAATGCATATGAATTAATAAAAAAAATTCTTACCTTAAAATTTGACTTTTTCCCTGTGGGCTATTAGGCTCGCGGGGGCTGAAAATGCTTCATTTTATTGCGTCATTCTTGGCGCGGACTTTTTTGGCGCAAATTTTTTTTTCTGTTTCCAGCGTCATACGTGTCGCCGGAAGTTGCGTCATTTTTTTTACTTTTTTTGCGCCAAAAGTGTCGGCGTTCCGGATGTGGCGTCAAATAATGTGGGCGTCTTTTTTGGCGCTAAAAAATATGGGCGTCACTATTGTCTCCACATTATTTAAGTCTCATTATTTATTGCTTCTGGTTGCTAGAAGCTTGTTCACTGGCATTTTTTTCCCATTCCTGAAACCGTCATTTAAGGAATTTGATCAATTTTGCTTTATATGTTGTTTTTTCTATTACATATTGCAAGATGTCTCCGATTGTCCCTGAGTCAGAAGCCACTTCTGGAAAAATGCTTAACTGAGTTTCAGTTATACCAAAGCTAAGTTCATTTATTTTTAATGTTATAAATGTTTATCTTTAGCTATGGTTTGTAATAAGTTATTATGATATACTTTTACATGCAGATTCCATTAGTATTTATGCTTTATACATTTCCATTCTTAAGTACAAGAAATGTTTAGAAGATTTATAAGAAATATTTTTTCTGATTAAGGCTTTGTCTGACTTCGTGCCTTCTAATACAATTTTTAGGTCTTTTTCACTTCTTTTTTAATTATTGAAGTTTCAAATGACCAACAACATACTCATTTATCCTTCTCTGATGATGTTTTTTTCTCTTTCAGAAATTCTCTTCATCAGATATTGACACTAACAAATCTACTTTTTTATATATTTTTTTTATTATTAAAGTACATTTGTTCTTTGTTGAAGAGGTGTTGATTATTTTGGATATTAAGGTAACTAGTTCTTTAAGACTAGCTGACACTATTTCTGCCTTTTTATTCTTCTGTGATTTCAGAGGTTTTCTTTCCAATTCCCCATACTAGGGAATGGAATAGGCTGAGAATTTTCTTTTATTTTTTAACTATATTCTTTGTCAGCAGTTAAATTCAATTTGGAGGGTTCTCCAATTTATTGGAGCTATCTCTACTCCTACTAATTATGCTATTGTTTTTATAGCAAAATAGTATTTATTTTCCTTTATATAGTTGTATCTTATTTATGGAAAATTATTTAGTTTCAGGTACTTTTCTTGGTCCTGTGATATTGCAATTGCTTCTTTTTTTCTGTTTACTTTAAGATCAAGTATCAGATTATGATTTATTTTAGCATTGTTAAAGGGACTACATTTACTAGACTAGGTGCTGTTGCATTTGTCTTGTTGTTTTGCATTTTGCAAGTCCTCTGTTTTGACTGGTCCTTTAAACTGGACTATCATGCTAATGATTTCATTTGTGTCTTCATTTTATTGAATATATTTGCAAATGAGGGTTAATCTATGTCTTTAGCTATTTTAGCTAGAAGAATTTTGTGATTTTTTAAAAAAAAAAGAAAATCCATATTTCTTTTGTTCTAAGATAATCAATTATAATTGGATTCAATTCTTAACTGTTACTATGGGCTTCAAGATTGAGTTCTAAGACTAAACTTTAAGCTTATACTAGTTTGGTTGTTCTTATTAAGGAACAAATTCCTGAGTTCTTTCCCAAGTAACATGTTTATAATTGGGGTTCGAAATTAGCTCCCTAATATTGCGATGTACGTGCCGTATTCCAGCTTGGCTGGTAAGGGGCAGGTTAAGACTAATTTGAAATTTATTTGGTTCTATTTTGTCCAAATTTCTTTGATTTTATTCCAGTAAGGCTAACACTTTCTTTCAGTGTGTTTCTGTCCTATATATTTTGGATACTGTTGAAGCATGGCTGGGTACCCATGGGGTTCAAGCGCTGCTCAGACCTGGAATCTTCTGGGGTATTTCTTCCAGTTCCTTTTCTAGGAACTGGGTTTTGGAGTTTTATTCAAACTATTCTGCCTTTTTTATGGTCATTGATAGCATTATTTGTTTTCATTAGATACAATAAATGCATATTCTTCATTTTTCTGTTTTCATTCAGATTATTTCCTGAGGATGCGGAATCTCATATGTTTCACTTGCTCTTCAGGACATAGAGGATCTTTTTTCAAAAGCTCTTGATTCCTCACGCAAGGGTCACCTTTTTTTAGGTTTCCAGATGGTTTATGTCACTATCTTTGTCTCTATCAGACAAGGGACAATTTGTATTGGGTTCCGTCTGTCGGTACCTTTAGTCTCTATTATTTCCTTCAGTTGCTATATATGCATAGAAGTTTTAACAGCATTGGATTAAATTCCCTTTGCTCATTTTCAATGGAAAGATCCTTTCCAGCTTTTTATGAGTGTTGTTTCTTCAAGAACATGGTTGGAGGATCAATTAACCAAAAAGTTTGTCGATTCCTCAGACAAGAGTAACCTTTTTTAGATTTCCGGATAGATTCAGTGTCCATGACTCTGTCTCTGTTGGACAAGAGACGTCTGAAATTGGTTTCAGCTTATCGAAACCTTCAGTCTCAATCATTCCCTTCGGTAGCCTTATGCATGGAAATTCTAGGTTCTTATGACTGCTGCATTGGACGTGTTCCCCTTTGCTCATTTTCACATGCGACCTCTTCAGCTCTGTATGCTGAACTAGTGGTGCTGGGATTATACAAAGATATCTCATTTAATATCTTTAAAATCGATTGTTCGACACCCTCTGACGTGGTACAGACCACCATCGTTTAGTTCAGGGGGCTTCTTTTTTTCTTCCAACCTGGACTGTGATCTTAACAGATGCATGTCTGACAGGTTGGGGAGCTGTATGGGGGTTTCTGACAGCACAAGGGGTTTGGGAAATCTCAGGAGGTGAGATTACCAATCAATATTTTGGAACTCCGTGCAATTTTCAGAGCTCTTCAGTCATGGCCTCTTCTAAAGAGAGAATCGTTCATTTGTTTTCAGACAGACAATGTCACAACTGTGGCATATATTAATCATCAAGGAGGGACTCACAGTCCTCTGGCTATGAAAGAAGTATCTCGAATACTGGTATGGGCGGAATCCAGCTCCTGTCTAATCTCTGCGGTTCATATCCCAGGTATAGACAATTGGGAAGCGGATTATCTCAGTCGCCAAACGTTACATCCAGGCGAGTGGTCTCTTCACCCAGAGGTGTTTCTTCAGATTGTTCAAATGTGGGGACTTCCAGAAATAGATCTGATGGCTTCTCATCTAAACAAGAAATTTCCCAGGTATCTGTCCAGATCCAGGGATCCTCAGGCGGAAGCAGTGGATTCATTGTCACTTCCTTGGAAGTATCATCCTGCCTATATCTTTCCGCCTCTAGTTCTTCTTCCAAGAGTAATCTCCAAGATTCTGAAGGAATGCTCGTTTTTTCTGCTGGTGGCTCCAGCATGGCCTCACAGGTTTTGGTATGCGGATCTTGTCCGCATGGCTTCTTGCCAACCGTGGACTCTTCCGTTAAGACCAGACCTTCTGTCACAAGGTCCTTTTTTACCATCAGGATCTCAAATCCTTAAATTTAAAGGTATGGAGATTGAACGCTTGATTCTTAGTCAAATAGGTTTCTCTGACTCTGTGATTAATACTATGTTACAGGCTCGTAGATCTGTATCTAGGAAGATATATTATCGAGTCTGGAAGACTTACATTTCTTGGTGTCTTTCTAATCATTTTTCCTGGCATTCTTTTAGAATTCCGAGAATTTTACAGTTTCTTCAGGATGGTTTGGATAAAGGTTTGTCTGCAAGTTCCTTGAAAGGACAAATCTCTGCTCTTTCTGTTCTTTTTCACAGAAGGATTGCTATTCTTCCTGATATTCATTGTTTTGTACAAGCTTTGGTTCGTATAAAACCTGTTATTAAGTCAATTTCTCCTCTTTGGAGTTTGAATTTGGTTCTGGGGGCTCATCAAGCTCCTCCGTTTGAACCTATGCATTCATTGGACATTAAATTACTTTCTTGGAAAGTTTTGTTCCTTTTGGCCATCTCTTCTGCCAGAAGAGTTTCTGAATTATCTGCTCTTTCTTGTGAGTCTCCTTTTCTGATTTTTCATCAGGATAAGGCGGTGTTGCGAACTTCTTTTGAATTTTTACCTAAAGTTGTGAATTCCAACAACATTAGTAGAGAAATTGTGGTTCCTTCATTATGTCCTAATCCTAAGAATTCTAAGGAGAGATCATTGCATTCTTTGGATGTAGTTAGAGCTTTGAAATATTATGTTGAAGCTACTAAGAATTTCCGAAAGACTTCTAGTCTATTTGTTATCTTTTCCGGTTCTAGGAAAGGTCAGAAGGCCTCTGCCATTTCTTTGGCGTCTTGGTTGAAATCTTTAATTCATCATGCTTATGTCGAGTCGGGTAAATCTCCGCCTCAAAGGATTACAGCTGTTTCTACTAGGTCAGTTTCTACTTCCTGGGCGTTGAATGAAGCTTCGATTGATCAGATTTGCAAAGCAGCAACTTGGTCTTCTTAGCATACTTTTTCTAAATTCTACCATTTTGATGTGTATTCTTCTTCTGAAGCAGTTTTTGGTAGAAAAATACTTCAGGCAGCTGTTTCAGTTTGATTCTTCTGCTTATAATTTTAGTTTTCTTCATTATAAGATTTAAACTTTATTTTGGGTGTGGATTATTTTTCAGCGGAATTGGCTGTCTTTATTTTATCCCTCCCTCTCTAGTGACTCTTGCGTGGAAGATCCACATCTTGGGTAGTCATTATCCCATACGTCACTAGCTCATGGACTCTTGCTAATTACATGAAAGAAAACATAATTTATGTAAGAACTTACCTGATAAATTCATTTCTTTCATATTAGCAAGAGTCCATGAGGCCCACCCTTTTTTGTGGTGGTTATGATTTTTTTGTATAAAGCACAATTATTCCAATTCCTTGTTTTTTATGCTTTCGCACTTTTTTCTTATCACCCCACTTCTTGGCTATTCATTAAACTGATTTGTGGGTGTGGTGAGGGGTGTATTTATAGGCATTTTGAGGTTTGCGAAACTTTGCCCCTCCTGGTAGGAATGTATATCCCATACGTCACTAGCTCATGGACTCTTGCTAATATGAAAGAAATGAATTTATCAGGTAAATTCTTACATAAATTATGTTTTTTTTCTTCTCATTTTAAAAAGCTTTATTAGGTTACCATGAAAAACAGTACATAAAAAAACATTTGTACTAAAATGCCAAAACAGTAGATGTTACAAAGTAATCATTCTAAAATGTTCCATATACTCTCACAACGTGAGGAAGCTAAAACCTAAGGAGTTGTTGTCCAGTCATTTAAGGGTAATATATTCGTGGTTTCCAATATAATGTCCAATATTTCTTATCCAACTGCCCACATTGCATAATTCTGATTTTTAGTAATTTCTCCCAAGTTGTTTTTCATGTAGTAATTTGAGATCTCTTGTACACATTCTATAACATTTTAATAGTTGTAATCAACATATCATAGGTGTATTAACGCACACCATAAACTTAAATTTTGACATGCATCAAACCGTCAATGCATGACAATGATGTTCAATAAAGGAAAGAAGAAGGAGAGATAAATAAGAAATGTAGAAGATTAGCAAAGCGTATCCATAAAAGAACAGAAAAGGGGTAGCCGTCATAAGTAAGAGGGATGGGTGGGGGAAAAAAAATAATGGGGGGGTCAGACTGAACAGTCACTGTGTTAAACATAAGATGTTGCAAGGCACAAAGTATCACCTAATCGGGGGCCTCCAAAGTTCTAGCATATATTAATGAATTTCTATTTTATCATCTCAAGTAACAAAATCTTTCCAGCGTCAGATACCTATCTACCTAGGTTTCCCATTCTGAGACCTGTGGGACTCTGTCAGATTTCCAGTTCTTGGGGATGAGAGATTTGGCACCGTTGAGCATTATGTATAGAAGGTGTTTTTTGGGTTTATCTACCAATTTAGGAAGACCATGAAAAAGCAGATGGTCAGAACTCCTGTTTAGTGTAATATTTAATTTAGAATCTATCTCATCTAGTACTGACTGCCAGTATGGTTTTATTAGCTCGCAGGTCCACCGAATGTGGAGGATCATGCCAGCCTCACCACAACCTCTCAAGCACTTTTTGTCTGATTTCTTGTATATTTTTTTAATCCTGACAGGTGTGAGGTGCCAGCGAGATAAGTACTTATAGTTAGATTATAGTATCCTGGCTGATATAGATTATGAAATATTTTTGCCCTTCTTTATCCGTAGGAGCCTGATCTAGTTCACAATTCCACTGCCTTATGAATGTGGGTATGGAAGTCTCCTTGTGTGACGTCAGTAGTCTATACATAATAGAAATTAAGTGTTTTGGAGAGTGGGGTAATAAGCAAAGTGTTTCCAACAGTGTTGGTTGTCTGGTTATGTTTTCTGTCCTTTTATGCGTAATTAAATAGTGTTGCAATTGCCTATGGAAATACCAGGAGATGCCCAGACCAGAACGTTCCAGCTCCTCTAATTCTCTACGTTTCCTGTCTGTCAATAGCCTATAGAATATAGTTTGATCTATTTGTGCTTTATTCACGGTCACATATTGTTTGTTTGTAAACGGGATATCTGAATTTTGGACAAATGGCGTTAAGGGTGAGGGGTTGGTGGAGATGTGCGGTTGTTTTATAAGTGTTTTGTCCCATTGTAAAAAGAATTCCCGTAGAATTGGGTAGGAGCTGATTATATTAGGTCTACCTTTGTTGGAGATCCATCCCAGGGACCTCAGATTCTGTGCTCCCAAAATTGTAATGCCTATTTGGACCCATGTTTTGTCCCTCGAGTTGGCACTCCACTCCACTTGATGTTGGAGGTTAATGGCATTCTTGTAAAGTAAAAGGTTAGTGATACCTAAACCACCGTTTTCTTTAGATAAAGAGTATATTTAGAGATACGTGGTTTTGTACCCCCCCCAGATATATTATTCTATTTTTCCCTGTAATTTTAGTAAGTATTGGGCTGGAAATGGGATCGGGAAGGTTTGCAGATAATACAGAATGTGGGGGAGGATGTTCATTTTTTTTTTTTGAAAATAATTTTTTTATTGAAGTTAAGCATAAATCATCACAACAAGAACTCGCCCTAAGGCCAAAGTTACAACAAAGAGAATAATACATTGTCTATACAGAGATATTATTGCGAAAGTATTATACACATACATTTCAAATCTGAATATGAAGATAGACAATATCTTAGGCGAGAGAAAATAGAACTTCATTTTATAATATCAGCGTATGAACTCCACATTCTAATAATATTTTACCTAGGACCAAACCATCAGCCTGTGGAGGTTTAGCATGAGTATCAGCCACTCTTGGGCTGAGATATATAGGGGGTAGGGGGATATTCAGCGGGTAAGCACCGCTATATGCATAGGGAACAGGGGTGGGGGGGGCGGAGCCATATATAAAAGTAAGTAGCATAGGGTACCTGATTTGGACATTGAGGTGCCCAATCATAGAAATCGTATATTATTGAAGCTTATGGAAGTAAGTGGGGGAATCAACAAAATCTCCTGCAGTTACATATAGACTGAGGAATAGATGGGTTGCAGAGGGGTTGATCTAAGTTGCAGAATTTATGCGACTATATGAAATAGAGCAGATGTAATATTGTTTAGACTAGTAGTTGTTGTCTTGGGTATAATTATCTAGTTATTGGTATATGCCAAGATTTATGCGGTATCGTGCAGTAAAACATAAACAGTACTGGGCATACCGTCTGTAGGAGAATAAAATTAGAGCTCTACTAATACTGTGCATATGTAGCAGTTTAGACCTACGAATATTAAGTATGCAAACCCCAATAAAAGAGCTACAGTAGGCTAATATAAAGAAAAATAATAGTTATCATCAATACATGTCCTTCAGAAGGATCGAGTAATAGCATTCTGCGAATATATGCTTACATACACTGATAGTATCAGACTTAATCTCCTATACCTAAGAATAAGGTTTTGCAATATGAGATATAATAAATACAATCAGCAGACAAGGGATACTGCAACAGGAGGGTAAGAAATGAGAATTGATCTCGTGTAAAGATTGGTTACAAGGAAAAAAAGGTATAACTTAGTAAAAACATGTCATTAGTAGGCTATATTAGTGAAAGTTAAAACTTCTGCTGTAAGTATCTTTCTATAATAACATTATGAACACATGATACTAAAACATGCACAGCTACCTTAGAGATAGCCTGGTATCTAAAACAGCTATATTAAGAAGCTATTCAGCTAATGTTATCCAAATAGAACAGTAAACAGAGGCAGGTGTAGTAGGGAAAGAAAACTAACTAACATAAAACAAATAGGCAAAAGCATTACAAGAGAGCTGCAGAACAATTACCCGCCAGTGTGTACATATTTGATGGCATCAAACTTAAGAGTTATCATCAGCATATGCCCTTCAGAAATAACAAGTGAATGCAGTCTGAAAATATATGCGTATATGCTCAGATAGTAGTAGAGTTAACACTATCCAACCTCAGCTCTAAAGATACTAAGCACATATCCGGGATGACTGAAACAGAGTTTATACTGAATGCGTTGGTGGTATAGGTTCATCCCAGGGAATGGGTGAATAACAGGTCTTGTGAACCCTAGTAATTTGTGGTATATGGGGTGCGTCTGAAATATACACTTATCTCAGTCTACCTAATGTTGGAAAAACATAGTATGTTACAGCATAAGTGACAGGTTTTATCAGGTAGCATAGAGGCAATCACAGTTAAACAAACAGAACTTGGACTAGTTACTATACTGTAAATGTCCCTGATCAAAACTAAACTTGTAAGACACCCAGAGATTATATGGTTCTTTTACCAAGGGAGATGAATGAGTTGAGGATGGTTAGATGTATAGAACCGGGTGAAGTAGCTATCTGGGATACAATAAATGCTGAGTTAAGAGTGTATGGATTAGGTAAATATCAGGTCTAATAAGTTGGGCACTATTATTAAATTATAACAATCTCATGAAGTTGTCCTAAATACAGTATCTGGATCTAAAAGTATACCCATATCTAGTTTAGGATTAATATAGGTAGTAGAACACATCTCTTAATTCAAACTTAGGGTTCAGAGAAGAGATAATATCATTATATCAAATAGCTAAAATGTAATTATTACACCGTAGACTCCAACATATAGCTCAACTTTACTTTTTACTGGGCTAGCTTGGGGCATAGTTTTAATACCCTACGGTAACTAAAACAAAGAACACAGCCTAGATAACTTAATCAAATGTTTTGCTATGAGCAATCACGTATGGCCACGTACCACAGGGCTTGTGTACAAGGATATGCCCCCATTAAGGATTAAGCTGTGAAGTAAAATGTTAATCACATATTTATAGCAAGTAACAGCGATAGTGTATTTTACATATAATAGGAGGAAAAAAAAAAAACATTAGAGCCTGAGCATCGTAGACAAAGCAAAGCAAGCTTGAGTTTAAGTCAATAGGTCACAGAATCTTCAAGGAAAGTTCCGGTAAGTGAAAAAATGTTGTAGAGAATCTCATTGTTAAGAGTACAACTAGCTAGTAGGATGAGTTCTCAAGTACCCAGCCAATTCAAAAGACTCTACCCTATGCCAGAGCGAACAAGCATATATCCAGCAAAGGGGTTAACAAACTTTAGATCCTGAGACAGAGCGGTATTCACGATGAGTGATCGCCTCGGTCCCCATGTGGCAGATTGTAATGATATGGTCGCTGCCCTGCTTCCTCTCTCACCCGCAGCACATGCCTTAAATGGGAATGACACCATGCAGTCCGCCAGCAGAGCATCCACGCGCGGCCCCGCTCCAGCCCAAAAGTGGATGACAAGTAAGTCAGATTCCAGCGACGATGTTCTTACAGAGTCTGACTGAAGTTTAAGTGGTAAGACCACTGTGTTACTGCTGGCGGTAGTTGCTATTGGAGACATTAGGAGGCCATTTACTGGCTGTTGAGGGCTCGTTTCTTCCGTTGTAATAACAATAGGTTGCAGGAGTCGAGATTGCGCGGTTAGCCCTGTTAACCCCACCGCATAGGGCTTAGTGTGTATTTTGCTGAGCAAAGATTCTGAGCATTGGGGTGTATCAGAACACGTCCGTGGTGTGTCTGGTATACTTCCTCCAGTTGACTCTCGGGTTTCACTAGTTGCCGGTGCACCTCGGCTTCCCTTCATAGCTGTTCTCAGGACTGCTATTAGTTCACCCTGATGAGTATCCATAGTACGCATCAAGTCCTGTAACATGAGTATAACCTGTTTCTCCATATTATATAATATGGCTAGATCTCCGGAGAGAGTGACCCAGCGTGGTTAAACTTTAAAATGGCGTTCCACTGCACATAGATGGCACATCAGGCCTGAAGGATTCTTGTATGAATGTGGCGTCCAATACTATATTTTCCAAACCAAAAAAGCATTTGTCTCACTCTTCAGGTTTTAATGGATGGTAGAGCTGAATATAGGGTTCCTTAAAGGTTTTAAAATAATAAAATATTTAAACAAAGACCCGGTGCTCTAAAGAAATGCGTCTCTCTGTCTCGGCAGTTGGCTCCGCCCCCGGATGTTCATTTTTATTATTCCAATCCTACCTAACTATGAGACCTTTTTATTCTTCCATGATGAAAGATCCCCGATTATTGACGTTAATAAGTGGGTATAATTAGCTTCAAAAAGGTGTGACAGATAGTAGAACATCATCCGCATATAGTGATAATTTGTGTTCGTGTTCTCCTATTGTAATTCCCGAGATTTTCTGGTTAACTTGTATTTTTTGTGTTAGTACCTCAATCGTGAGGGCAAATAGTAACGGGGACAATGGACACCCTTGTCGTGTGCCATTTGTTATTTTAAAGGGGTCAGATAGTATGTTATTAATTTTAACCTGTGCTGTAGGTTCTGTATAGAGGGAGAAAACTTCTTGTATAAAGGGTTGGCCAAAATTAATTTTCGACAGGACAGCTTTGAGGAAAGTCCAGCTGACCCTGTCGAACGCCTTCTTGGCGTCGGTTGAGACAAGTATGGACGGGATATTATTTTGTTGTGCATAATTCACTAAAAGGGAGGCTTTTATGGTATTATCCCTGGCCTCACGGACAGGGACAAACCCCACCTGATCAGGGGATATTAGTTGTGGCAAAAATGTATTAATTCTGGTCGAGAGTAGTTTCGCAAAGATTTTTAGGTCTACATTAAGAAGAGATATCGGCCTAAAGTTCTCCGGGCAGTCTGTCATCTTCCCAGGTTTTGGGATGGTGGTAATGTGTGCCAAAACATAGAGGGGGGGAAATCCCTGTGTGTCCCCAATCGTGTTAAACAGTGATGCTAGACGTGGTGACAGTATGGCTTTAAATATTTTGTAGTATTTAGCACTAAAACCATCTAGGCCTGTGCTTTTACTAATCGGTAAGCTGTCCATAGTTTTAGCTACCTCTTCCGATGAAATGTGTGTGTCTAGTCCCTTCCTCTCTTCCTCCGACAACGTTAGGAATGTCAGAGAGTTCAAATACAAGCCAATGTCGGTCGGGGATGGGGCCTCCTTATCCGCAATTAACGGACTATGCGCATGTTTGGTTATGTTGGTTTATGATAGAGTGGACATGGGACTTTAATTGCTTCCTCTTCAGAGCTCTCGCTAAGAGTTTACTGGGCTTGTCCCCGAATTCAAAATATCTCTGCTGTAGTTTTAGGGCCAATTTCTGGTGATCCGCAGAGGGTATATCCGTTATCTCCTTCCTTGCTTGCTGAAGCTCTAACTTAACTTGGGAGTCTGTAGGTGTTTTTTTATGTTTAATCTCTAATTCATGTATCTTAGTGAGAAGGGAAGGGCTTTCCGTTTAATTAGTTCACCCCTAAGGACGCACTTGTGTGCCTCCCATACAACGTGGTCTGGCACCTCCCCATTGTCATTGTTTTGAAAGTATTCTGAGAATGTTTTCTCTATTTGAGTTTTAATTACTTGGTTATTAATCATGAAGTCATCAAATCTCCAAATGAAAGGATGATCTGGTATAGATGACCATTTCATTTTACGGATGACTGGGGCGTGATCAGACCACCTCATAGGGAGTATCTGAGTGCTCGTAACCCCTGCCAGAGTGAATTGGTCCATAAAGATGTAGTCAATTCTTGAGAATATGTCATATGGATGTGAGAAAAATGTGTAATCCCGTCTAGTGGGGTACAATTTGCGCCATGTGTCATGAATCGCTAATTCTTCAAGTCTAGAGTTGCATTGTCTGATAACTTTTTTGGGGATAGAGGCTGTCGCTCTAGGCGTGTCTAGTACAGGATTAAGGGGGAGGTTGAAGTCCCCTCCTAGAATCAGTGCTCCCTTGCGTAATTCCAGAATTTTGTTGATGAGGATGGACATAAATTTATTCTGTTGTTGGTTTGGGAAGTAAGCGTTCACCAGAGTATAGAGTGCCCACAATTATTAAATATCGTCCGTCAGGGTCCCTTTCTATGTGCGTGAGAGAGAAAGGTGGAAGAATGTTTAATCATGATACCCACTCCATTTTTCTTTGTGTGCCCTGATGTAAAATAAGAAGTCGGAAATTTGGGATTAGGCCAGACAGGTTCTTTACCCCTTAGGAAATGGGTCTCTTGCATGAATATTATGTCGCAATGTGTCCTAATGGCGTCCCTAATCAAGTGTGTTCTTTTTTCAGGAATATTAAGGCCTTTCGTATTTATAGTCATCAGTGACAGATTGTGTACCCTGTGTGTGGACATGATAGTATGTTAAGGGGAAAAAAAAAGGGGGGGGGGAAGGGGGAAAAAGGGGGAGGTTTAAGAAAAGAAAAGGAGAGAAGATGAGGAAGAAAGTGAATAAAATCTAAATACCAAGTCCAGAGATTAATACGGCTAGATTTAGATTTTGGCGGCCAAAGGGGTGCGTTAGCTACGCGTGCTTTCCCCCCCCGCACCTTTTAAATACCGCTGTTATTTAGAGTTCACAGAAGGGCTGCGTTAGGCTCCAAAAAAGGGAGCGTAGAGCATATTTACCGCCACTGCAACTCTAAATACCAGCGTTGCTTACGGACGCGGCCAGCTTAAAAAACGTGCTCGCGCACGATTCCCCCATAGAAAACAATAGGGCCATTTGAGTTGAAAAAAAACCTAACACCTGCAAAAAAGCAGCATTCAGCTCCTAACGCAGCCCCATTGTTTACTATGGGGAAACACTTCCTACGTCTGCACCTAACACTCTAACATGTACCCCAAGTCTAAACACCCCTAACCTTACACTTATTAACCCCTAATCTGCCGCCCCCGCTATCACTGACACCTGCATATTTTTTTAACCCCTAATCTGCCGCTCTGTATACCGCCGCAACCTACATTATACCTATGTACCCCTAATCTGCTGCCCCTAACACCGCCGACCCCTATATTATATTTATTAACCCCTAATCTGCCCCCCACAACGTCGCCGCCAGCTACCTACAATAATTAACCCCTAATCTGCCGACCGGAGCTCACTGCTATTCTAATAAATTTTTTAACCCCTAAAGCTAAGTCTAACCCTAACACTAACACCCCCTAAGTTAAATATAATTTAAATCTAACGAAATAAATTAACTCTTATTATATAAGTTATTCCTATTTAAAGCTAAATACTTACCTGTAAAATAAACCCTAATATAGCTACAATATAAATAATAATTATATTGTAGCTATTTTAGGATTAATATTTATTTTACAGGCAACTTTGTAATTATTTTAACCAGGTACAATAGCTATTAAATAGTTAATAACTATTTAATAGTTACCTAGTTAAAATAATTACAAAATTACCTGTAAAATAAATCCTAACCTAAGTTACAATTAAACACTACACTATCAATAAATAAATTAAATAAAATACCTACAATTATCTACAATTAAACCTAAAACTACACTATCAATAAATTAATTAAATACAATACCTACAAATAAATACAATGAAATAAACTAACTAAAGTACAAAAAATAAAAAAATATTTACAAACATTAGAAAAATATTACAACAATTTTAAACTAATTACACCTACTCTAAGCCCCCTAATAAAATAACAAAGCCCCCCAAAATAAAAAAATGCCCTACCCTATTCTAAATTAAAAAAGTTCAAAGCTCTTTTACCTTACCAGCCCTGAAAAGGGCCCTTTGCGGGGCATGCCCCAAAGAATTCAGCCCTTTTGCCTGTAAAAAAACCCCATACAATACCCCCCCCCCATTACAACCCACCACCCACATACCCCTAATCTAACCCAAACCCCCCTTAAATAAACCTAACACTAAGCCCCTGAAGATCTCCCTACCTTGTCTTCACCTCACCGGGTTCAGCGATCGGTCCAGAAGAGGGTCCGAAGTCTTGATCCAAGCGGCGGCTGAAGAACTCCATCATCGGGCTGAAGTCGGAAGTCCATCATCGGGATGAAGTCTTCTATCAAGCGGCATGGAATCAGCCAATCAGATTCAAGTTCAATCCGATTGGCTGATCCAATCAGCCAATCAGATTGAGATCGCATTCTATTGGATTTATTTTACAGGTAATTTGTAATCATTTTAACTAGGTAGCTATTAAATTAGTTATTGTACCTGGTTAAAATAATTACAAAGTTGCCTGTAAAATAAATATAAATCCTAAAATAGCTATAATATAATTATAATTTATATTGTAGCTATATTAGGGTTTATTTTACAGGTAAGTATTTAGCTTTAAATAGGAATAATTTATTTAATAAGAGTTAATTTATTTTGTTAGATTTAAATTATATTTAACTTAGGGGAGTGTTAGTGTTAGGGTTAGACTTAGCTTTAGGGGTTAAAAAATTTTATTATCGTAGCGGTGAGCTCCGGTCGGCAGATTAGGGGTTAATGCTTGAAGTTAGGTGTCGGCGATGTTAGGGAGGGCAGATTAGGGGTTAATGTTATTTATTATAGGGTTATTGAGGCGGGAGTGAGGCGGATTAGGGGTTAATAACTTTATTATAATAGCGGCGCGGTCCGGTCGGCAGATTAGGGGTTAAAAAGTGTAGGCAGGTGGAGGCGACGTTGAGGGGGGCAGATTAGGGGTTAATAAATATAATATAGGGGTCGGCGGTGTTAGGGGCAGCAGATTAGGGGTACATAAGTATAACGTAGCTTGCGGCGGCGTGCGGACGGCAGATTAGGGGTTAAAAAATTTAATTAGAGTGGCGGCGATGTGGGGGGACCTCGGTTTAGGGGTACATAGGTAGTTTATGGGTGTTAGTGTACTTTAGAGCACAGTAGTTAAGAGCTTTATGAACCGGCGTTAGCCCAGAAAGCTCTTAAATCCTGTTTTTTTTCTGCGGCTGGAGTTTTGTCGTTAGATTTCTAACGCTCACTTCAGCCACGATTCTAAATACCGGCGTTAGAAAGATCCCATTGAAAAGATAGGATACGCAAATGGCGCAGGGGGATCTGCGGTATGGAAAAGTTGCGGCTGCAAAGTGAGCGTTAGACCCTTTCCTGACAGACTCCAAATACCAGAGGGCGGTAAAAACCAGCGTTAGGAGCCTCTAACGCTGGTTTTGACGGCTACCGCCCAACTCTAAATCTAGCCGATAGTTCCCTATTGAAGTATAATATATAAAATATCTCCTAGATGTGACTACAGTGTCTAGTTTAAGTGTAAGTTAGTAAAGTCACAAAAGAGTGCAACCCACCAAGTTACCGTCAGAGAAAAAGAAGTGGGAAAGATAAAAGTGTGGGATCAGTAT
Organism: Bombina bombina; assembly: GCF_027579735.1. Classification (NCBI taxonomy): domain Eukaryota; kingdom Metazoa; phylum Chordata; class Amphibia; order Anura; family Bombinatoridae; genus Bombina; species Bombina bombina. The sequence goes on along the minus strand of NC_069500.1, from coordinate 964,960,183 downwards.
CCCAACACCTGATGTAGTTAGTTTAAAGAAAAATATTATTAAGAAGAGGCAATTTATGCCCAAGCAAGTCAGGTATTTGAGGGAACCTTGGGTACCTCATAATTCAGAGAATCATAGTTAGTCAGTATCGTCTTATTCCTATATAATAACATCCTTAACATCTATACAGTAATCTTAGCAAAGATAAAAGCAGTAATATATGACCTAGGACAAGGGAATATGCAAATATATTCATGATTATTATTAAAGGGCCACTGTAAGTAAATATTTTCTATGCCTGTTACTAACTAACTACCCCAAATACGCTTTTTATCAATAGCATTTCATTAACATATCTCTACCGTATATCAGAAATCTTGTCTGCAAATTTAATTGTTTTCCAAACCCACTCTGTGGGTATCCTTTGCTCTGTACCAATCCGTTTATAATACCTAGGTTTCAAAATGGCGCTTTAAACACAAAGTTATTGGTTTAAGTATTTTGAACATGCAGTGCTGAAAATAGTGGGCAGGATAACGTGACATCATTGGCGAATAAAAGATATAACTTTTAGAACGTTATGAAACTTCGTTTTGGAGAAAATATAGGTCAGTAGGTTTTAATTAATGTTTATTAACTTTAATATGTTAGTTGTTTAGCTTAAAAATTATAACAGAAAGTAATCCTTTAAGCCTAAATATGGGCCCAACTATTTCTATATCAATATATTCTTATTTAATGGCAAGTGCCATGGGTACATAATGGGGCCTAGTTATCAAGCCGTCAACCTCAAATACGCTGGAATTCCGCAGCGTATTTGTGGCGAGGCTGATTCGCCTTAGTTATCAAGCTCTAGATACCGGCAAAAGTAGAATTTAGTGACGTAAGCTTCGATCTGCCGGACTCAGTCCGACACAAATCGATTCTTACGTCACTACAGATGTTCCGCACACAATCTGACTACTTTTGCTAGTTATCAAAAAACTAGCAGGTACGCTCGGCACTTTTCCGGCCCAGCGTACCTGGTTTTCAATCCACCGCCCTGGAGGCGGCGGATCCCTTAAGAATCAATGGGAGTCTGACCATAGCGAAAGATCATGTTCGCTGCTGCCCGATATCCCATTGATTCCTATGGGAAACGTCTACAACTAACACCCTAACATGTACCCCGAGTCTAAACACCCCTAATCTGCCGCCCTACAGCGCCGCAACTAAATAAAGTTATTACCCCCTAAACCGCCGCTCCCGGAGCCCACCGCAAGCTATAATAAACATGTTAACCCCTAAACCGCCGCTCCCGGAGCCACCGCCACTCTAATAAACTGATTAACCCCTAAATCGCCGCTCCCGGAGCCCACCGCAAGCTATACTAAATATGTTAACCCCTAAACTGCCGCTTCCGGTCCCCGCCGCAACTATAATATATGTATTAACCCCTAAACCGCCGCTCCCAGACCCCGCCGCCACCTACATGATACCTATTAACCCCTATCCTGCTCCCCCTACACCGCCGCCACCTATAATAAATTTATTAACCCCTATCCTGCCCCCCCATACCGTCGCCACCTATAATAAATGTATTAACCACTACACTGCCGCCACTGTAATAAAATTATTAACCCCTAAACCTAGGTCTAACCCTAACCCTAACACCCCCCTAACTTAAATATTAATTAAATAAATCTAAATAATATTTCTCTTATTAAATAAATTAATCCTATTTAAAACTAAATACCTTTAAAATAAACCCTAATATAGCTACAATATAAATAATAATTATATTGTAGCTATCTTAGGATTTCTTTCTTTCATGTAATTAGCAAGAGTCCATGAGCTAGTGACGTATGGGATATACATTCCTACCAGGAGGGGCAAAGTTTCCCAAACCTCAAAATGCCTACAAATACACCCCTCACCACACCCACAAATCAGTTTTACAAACTTTGCCTCCCTTGGATGTGGTGAAGTAAGTTTGTGCTAGATTCTACGTTGATATGCGCTTTGCAGCAGGCTGGATCCCGGTTTTCCTCTCAGTGTGCAGTGAATGTCAGAGGGATGTGAGGAGAGTATTGCCAATTTGAATTCAATGGTCTCCTTCTACGGGATCTTTTTCATAGGTTCTCTGTTATCGGTCGTAGAGATTCATCTCTTACCTCCCTTTTCAGATCGACGATATACTCTTATATACCATTACCTCTACCGATTCTCGTTTCAGTACTGGTTTGGCTTTCTACTACATGTAGATGAGTGTCCTGGGGTAAGTAAGTCTTATTTTTTGTGACACTCTCAGCTATGGTTGGGCACTTTTATGTAAAAGTTCTAAATATATGTGTTTAAACATTTATTTGCCTTGATTCAGGATGATCAATATTCCTTATTTCAGACAGACAGTTTCATTATTTGGGATAATGCATATGAATAATCAATTTTTTTCTTACGTTTAAATTGACTTTTTTCTCTGTGGGCTGTTAGGCTTGCGGGGGCTAAAAAAAAAAGCTTCATTTTATTGCGTCATTCTTGGCGCAGACTTTTTTGGCGCAAAAAATTTCTTTGTCATTTCCGGCGTCATACTTGTCGCCGGAAGTTGTTCGTGATTGCGTAATTTTTTTGACGTTTTGCGCCAAAAGTGTCGGCGTCACTGGATGTGGCGTCATTCTCTGCGCCAAAAGCATTTTGGCGCCAATAATGTGGGCGTCTTTTTTGGCGCTAAAAAAAGTGGGCGTCATTTTTGTCTCCACCTTTTTTTCTCATTATTTCTCATTTTTCTTTTGCTTCTGGTTACTAGAGGCTTGTTCATTGGCATTTTTTCCCATTCCTGAAACTGTCATTTAAGGAATTTGATAGATTTTTGCGTTATATGTTGTTTTTTCTCTTACATATTGCAAGATGTCTCAGATTGACCCTGGATCAGAAGCTACTTCTGGAAAAAACGCTGCCTGATGCTGGTTCTACCAAAGTTAAGTGCATTTGTTGTAAACTTATGGTATCTGTTCCTCCGGCTGTAGTTTGTGATGAATGTCATGATAAACTTGTTAATGCAGATTCAATTTCCATTAGTAATATTCCATTACCTGTTGCTGTTCCATCAACATCTAATACTCAGGATGTTCCTGTTAATATAAGAGATTTTGTTTCTAAATCTATTAGGAAGGCTATGTCTGTTATTCCTCCTTCCAGTAAGCGTAAAAGGTCTTTTAAAACTTCTCATTTCTCAGATGAATTTTTAAATGAACATCATCATTCTGATTTGTCTGTTTCTGATGAGGATTTTTCTGGCTCAGAGGATTCTGTCTCAGATATTGACACTGATAAATCTTCATATTTATTTAAAATAGAATTTATTCGTTCTTTACTTAAAGAAGTTTTAATCGCTTTAGAAATTGAGGATTCTAGTCCTCTTGATACTAAATCTAATAAGCGTTTAAATTCGGTTTTTAAACCTCCTGTAGTTATTCCGGAAGTTTTTCCTGTCCCTGATGCTATTTCTGAAGTCATTTCTAGGGAATGGAATAATCTGGGTAATTCTTTTACTCCTTCTAAAAGATTTAAGAAATGATATCCTGTGCCATCTGACAGATTAGAGTTTTGGGACAAAATCCCTAAAGTTGATGGGGCTATCTCTACTCTTGCTAAGCGTACTACTATTCCTACGGCAGATAGTACTTCCTTTAAGGATCCTTTAGATAGGAAGATTGATTCCTTTCTAAGGAAAGCTTATTTATGTTCAGGTAATCTTCTTAGGCCTGCTATTTCTTTGGCTGATGTTGCTGCAGCTTCCACTTTTTGGTTGGAGGCTTTGGCGCAACAAGTGTCAGATCATAATTCTCATAGCATTGTTAAACTTCTTCAACATGCTAATAACTTTGTTTGTGATGCCATTTTTGATATCATCAGAGTTGATGTCAGGTATATGTCTTTAGCTATTCTAGCTAGAAGAGCTTTATGGCTTAAAACTTGGAATGCTGATATGTCTTCTAAGTCAACTTTGCTTTCCCTTTCTTTTCAAGGTAATAAATTGTTTGGTTCTCAGTTGGATTCTATTATTTCAACTGTTACTGGGGGGAAAGGAACTTTTTTACCTCAGGATAAAAAAATCTAAGGGTAAATATAGGGCTGCTAATCGTTTTTGTTCCTTTCGTCAGAATAAGGAACAGAAGCCTGATCCTTCCCCTAAAGGAACGGTTTCTGTTTGGAAACCTTCTCCAGTCTGGAATAAATCCAAGCCTTTTAGAAAGCCAAAGCCAGCTCCCAAGTCCACATGAAGGTGCGGCACTCATTCCAGCGCAGCTGGTAGGGGGCAGATTACGATTTTTCAAAGAAATTTGGATCAAATCGATTCACAGTCTTTGGATTTAGAACATTGTTTCACAAGGGTACAGAATAGGTTTCAAGGTAAGGCCACCTGCAAGAAGATTTTTTCTTTCTCGCATTCCAATAAATCCAGTGAAGGCTCAGGCATTTCTGAAATGTGTTTCAGATCTAGAGTTGGCTGGAGTAATTGTGCCAGTTCCAGTTCTATAACAGGGGCTGGGGTTTTACAGTTAATATCTTTAAATCCGATTGTACGACACTCTCTGACGTGGTGGACAGATCACCATCGTTTAATTCAAGGGGCTTCTTTTGTTCTTCCAACCTGGACTGTGATCTCAACAGATGCGAGTCTGACAGGTTGGGGAGCGGTATGGGGGTCTCTGACAGCGCAGGGGGTTTGGGAATCTCAGGAGGCGAGATTACCAATCAACATTTTGGAACTCCGTGCGATTTTCAGAGCTCTTCAGTCGTGGCCTCTTCTGAAGAGAGAATCGTTCATTTGTTTTCAGACGAACAATGTCACAACCGTGGCATATATCAATCATCAAGGGGGGACTCACAGTCCTCTGGCGATGAAAGAAGTATCTCGAATACTTGTATGGGCGGAATCCAGCTCCTGTCTAATTTCTGCGGTTCACATCCCAGGTATAGACAATTGGGAAGCGGATTATCTCAGTCGCCAAACGTTACATCCGGGCGAATGGTCTTTTCACCCAGAGGTTTTTCTTCAGATTGTTCAAATGTGGGTACTTCCAGAAATAGATCTGATGGCTTCTCATCTAAACAAGAAACTTCCCAGGTATCTGTCCAGATCCAGGGATCCTCAGGCGGAGGCAGTGGATGCATTGTTGCTTCCTTGGAAGTATCATCCTGCCTATATCTTTCCGCCTCTAGTTCTTCTTCCAAGATTGATTTCCAAGATTCTAAAGGAGCGTTCGTTTGTACTGCTGGTGGCTCCAGCATGGCCTCACAGGTTTTGGTATGCGGATCTTGTTCGGATGGCCAGTTGCCAACCTTGGACTCTTCCGTTAAGACCAGACCTTCTATCTCAAGGCCCATTTTTCCATCAGGATCTCAAATCATTAAATTTGAAGGTATGGAGATTGAACGCTTGATTCTTAGTCATAGTTTCTCTGACTCCGTAATTAATACTATGTTACAGGCTCGTAAATCTGTGTCTAGGAATATATATTATCGAGTCTGGAAGACTTACATTTCTTGGTGTTCTTCTCATCATTTTTCCTGGCATTCTTTTAGAATTCCTAGAATTTTACAGTTTCTTCAGGATGGTCTGGATAAAGGTGTATCTGCCAGTTCCTTGAAAGGACACATTTCTGCTCTTTCTGTACTGTTTCACAGAAAGATTGCTAATCTTCCTGATATTCATTGTTTTGTATAGGCTTTGGTTCGTATCAAACCTGTCATTAAGTCAATTTCTCCTCCTTGGAGTTTGAATTTGGTTCTGGGAGCTCTACAAGCTCCTCCCTTTGAACCTATGCATTCTCTAGATATTAAATTACTTTCTTGGAAAGTTTTGTTTCTTTTGGCCATCTCTTCTGCTAGAAGAGTTTCTGAGTTATCTGCTCTTTCTTGTGAATCTCCTTTTCTGATTTTTCATCAGGATAAGGCAGTGTTGCGGACTTCATTTAAATTTTTACCTAAGGTTGTGAATTCTAACAACATTAGTAGAGAGATTGTGGTTCCTTCATTGTGTCCTAATCCTATGAATTCTAAGGAAAGATCATTACATTCTTTGGATGTAGTAAGAGCTTTGAAATATTATGTTGAAGCTACTAAAGATTTCCGAAAGACTTCTAGTCTATTTGTTATCTTTTCTGGTTCTAGGAAAGGTCAGAAGGCCTCTGCCATTTCTTTGGCGTCTTGGTTAAAGTCTTTGATTCATCATGCTTATGTTGAGTCGGGTAGAACTCCGCCTCAAAGGATTACAGCTCATTCGACTAGGTCAGTTTCTACTTCCTGGGCATTTAGGAATGAAGCTTCGGTTGATCAGATTTGCAAAGCAGCAACTTGGTCTTCTTTGCATACTTTTACTAAATTCTACCATTTTGATGTGTTTTCTTCTTCTGAAGCCGTTTTTGGTAGAAAAGTACTTCAGGCAGCTGTTTCAGTTTGATTCTTCTGCTTATATTTTCATTTTTTTTCATTATAAGATTTAAACTTGTTTGGGGTGTGGATTATTTTTCAGCAGAATTGGCTCTCTTTATTTTATCCCTCCCTCTCTAGTGACTCTTGCGTGGAAGTTCCACATCTTGGGTATTTATTATCCCATACGTCACTAGCTCATGGACTCTTGCTAATTACATGAAAGAAAACATAATTTATGTAAGAACTTACCTGATAAATTCATTTCTTTCATATTAGCAAGAGTCCATGAGACCCACCCTTTTTTGTGGTGATTATGATTTTTTTGTATAAAGCACAACTATTCCAATTCCTTATTTTTTATGCTTTCGCACTTTTTTTCTTATCACCCCACTTCTTGGCTATTCGTTAAACTGATTTGTGGATGTGGTGAGGGGTGTATTTGTAGGCATTTTGAGGTTTGGGAAACTTTGCCCCTCCTGGTAGGAATGTATATCCCATACGTCACTAGCTCATGGACTCTTGCTAATATGAAAGTAATGAATTTATCAGGTAAGTTCTTACATAAATTATGTTTTTTATTTTACAGGCATCTTTCAATTTATTTTAACTAGGTACAATAGCTATTAAATAGTTATTAACTATTTAATAGCTACCTAGCTAAAATAAAGAGAAATTTTCCTGTAAAATAAAAACTAACCTAAGTTACAATTACACCTAACACTACACTATACTTAAATAAATTATTCCTATTTAAAACTAAATACTTACCTGTAAAATAAATCCTAAGATAGCTACAATATAATTAGTAATTACATTGTAGCTATTTTAGGATTTATATTTATTTTACAGGTAACTTGGTATTTATTTTAGCTAGTTAGAATAGTTATTGAATAGTTATTAACTATTTAATAACTACCTAGCTAAAAGAAATACAAAATTACCTGTAAAATAAATCCTAACCTAAGTTACAATTAAACCTAACACTACACTATCATTAAATTCATTAAATAAATTACCTACAAATAACTACAATTAAATACAATTACATAAACTAACTAAAGTACAAAAAATAAAAAAAGCTAAGTTACAAAAAATAAAAAAAATAAGTTACAAACATTTAAAAAATATTACAACAATTTTAAGCTACTTACACCTAATCTAAGCCCCCTAATAAAATAACAAAGCCCCCCAAAATAAAAAAATTCCCTACCCTATTCTAAATTAAAAAGTTCAAAGATCTTTTACCTTACCAGCCCTTAAAAGGGCCTTTTGCGGGGCATACCCCAAAGAATTCAGCTCTTTTACCTGTAAAAGAAAAATACAACCCCCCCAACTTTAAAACCCACCACCCACATACCCCTAATCTAACCCAAACCCCCCTTTAAAAAAAACCTAACACTACCCCCCTGAAGATCATCCTACCTTTAGTCGTCTTCAGCCAGCCGACTATCGATGGAACCGAAGAGGAGATCCGGAGCGGCAGAAGTCATCATCCAAGGGGCGCTGAAGAAATCTTCCATCCGTGCGATGTCATCTTCCAAGCGGCGTCTTCAATCTTCATCCATCCAGAGCGGAGCGGAGCCATCTTCAGACGAGCCGACGCGGAGCCATCCTCTTCTTCCCGACGACTACCGACGAATGGATATTCCTTTAAGGGACGTCATCCAAGATGCCGTCCCTTCAATTCCGATTGGCTGATAGGATTCTATCAGCCAATCGGAATTAAGGTTGGAAAAATCTGATTGGCTAATTGAATCAGCCAATCAGATTGAAGTTCAATCCGATTGGCTGATCCAATCAGCCAATCAGATTGAGCTTGCATTCTATTGGCTGTTCCGATCAGCCAATAGAATGTGAGCTCAATCTGATTGGCTGATTGGATCAGCCAATCGGATTGAACTTCAATCTGATTGGCTGATTCTAACTAGCTAAAATAAATACAATGTTACCTGTAAAATAAATATAAATCCTAATATAGCTACAATGTAATTATTAATTACATTGTAGCTATCTTAGGGTTTATTTTACAGGTAAGTATTTAGTTTTAAAATAGGAATAATTTATTTAAGTATAGTGTAGATTTAGGTGTAATTGTAACTTAGGTTAGTTTTTATTTTACAGGTAAATTTCTCTTTATTTTAGCAAGGTAGCTATTAAATAGTTAATAACTATTTAATAGCTATTGTACCTAGTTAAAATAAATTGAAAGATGCCTGTAAAATAAAAATAAATCCTAACATAGCTACAATATAATTATTATTTATATTGTAGCTATATTAGGGTTTATTTTAAAGGTAAGTATTTAGTTTTAAATAGGATTAATTTAGTTAATAAGAGAAATATTATTTAGATTTATTTAATTAATATTTAAGTTTATGGGGGTTTTAGGGTTAGTGTTAGACTTAGGTTTAGGGGATAATAATTTCTCTTACATGGTGTATCCAGTCCACGGATTCATCCTTACTCGTGTCATATTCTCAATCCCTACAGTAAGTGGCAAAGAGAGGACACAGCAGAGCTGTCCATATAGCTCCACTCAGGCTCCGCCCCCCAGTCATTCTCTTTGCCGCTCTAACAAGTAGCATCTCCACGGGAGGGTAAAGAGTATGTGGTGTTAGATTTGTGTTTAAAGTGTGCTAAGGTATCTAAACATTTTAATGACCATGCAGTGACACTTAAAAATGTAGCCCAAGATGTTTCTTTGACGGAAGGTAATGAGGATAGTCCTCCTTCCTCTCCCCATGTGTTGACACCAGTTACGCCCGCGCAAGCGTTGCCTAGTACCTCTAGTGCATTGTGCCCTATTACATTACAACAATTAGCAGCAGTCATGGATAATTCCCTTGCGGCATTTCTATCCAAACTGCCAGTTTTTCCAAAAAAGCGTGATAGCTCAGTTTTAAGAACAGAGGATGAGCAATCAGAAGCTTTGGATGATTTATCTGTTGTACCCTCACAACACTCTGAAGTGGCAGTGAGGGATGGTCTGTCAGAGGGAGACATTTCTGACACAGGAAAAGTTTCTCAGCGGGCAGATTCAGATTCCTTAGCGTTTAAATTTAAGCTGGAACATATGGATATTGATATGGATGGATATTGTGACTAGAGAGTGGGAGAGACCAGGTGTACCTTTTGTTCCCCCTCCTATTTTTAAGAAAATTTTCCCCATAAATAACCCCAGACGGGACACGTGGCAGACGGTCCCTAAGGTAGAGGGAGCAGTTTCAACACTATGCTAAGCGTACAACTATACCAATAGAAGACAGTTGTGCTTTTAAAGATCCTATGGATAAAAAATTGGAAGGTTTGCTGAAGAAAATGTTTGTTCAGCAAGGTTTCCTTCTTCAGCCAATTGCCTGCATTATTCCTGTAACTATTTTTGATTTGAGGCGCTGGAGGAGTCGCTCCAGAGGGAGACTTCATATGACGAAGTCATGGATAGAATTCATGCTCTAAAGCTGGCGAATTCTTTTATCACAGATGCCGCTTTACAATTAGCTAAGTTAGCGGCGAAAGATTCTGGTTTTGCCATTATGGCGCGGAGAGCGCTTTGGCTCAAATCATGGTCGGCTGACGTGTCGTCCAAGACAAAATTACTAAATATTCCTTTCAAGGGAAAGACCCTTTTTGGTCCCGAGTTGAAAGAAATTATTGCGGATATCACTGGGGGGGAGGGCCATGTCCTCCCGCAGGATAGACAGTTTAAGGCCAAAAACAAGGCTAATTTTCGCTCCTTTCGCAACTTCAGGAGCGGACCTGCTTCAACCTCAGCTGACGCTAAGCAAGAGGGTAACGCTTCACAGCCCAAAGCAACCTGGAAACCCTTGCAGGGCTGGAATAAGGGTAAACAGGCCTGCGCCTGCTACCAAGACAGCATGAAGGGGTAGCCCACGATCCGGGACCGGATCTAGTAGGGGGCAGACTTTCTCTTTTTGCTCAGGCTTGGGCAAGAGATGTTCCAGATCCCTGGGCATTAGAAATTGTGGCTCAGGGGTATCTTCTAGCATCAAGGACTCTCCCCCAAGGGGAAGGTTCCACATTTCTCGTTTGTCTTCAGACCAGACAAAGAAACAGGCGCTCTTACGCTGTGTAGAAGATCTTTTAAAGATGGGAGTGATTCACCCAGTTCCAATTGCAGAACAAGGACTGGGATTTTACTCAAACCTGTTTGTAGTTCCCAAAAAGGAGGGAACTTTCAGGCCAATCCTGGATCTAAAAATTCTAAACAAGTTCCTCAGAGTTCCATCTTTCAAAATGGAAACCATTCGGACAATCTTGCCGATGATCCAGGAAGGTCAATATATTACTACCGTGGATCTAAAGGATGCGTACCTACATATTCCTATCCACAAAGATCATCATCAGTTCCTAAGGTTCACCTTTCTGGACACGCATTACCAGTTCGTGGCCCTTCCTTTCGGGTTGGCTACCGCTCCCAGAATTTTCACAAAGGTGCTAGGGTCCCTTCTAGCGGTTCTAAGACCGCGGGGCATCGCAGTAGCTACTTACCTAGACGACATCTTAATTCAGGCGTCGTCTTTCCACTGAGCCAAGGCTCATACGGACATTGTTCTGGCCTTTCTAAGCTCTCACGGGTGGAAGGTGAATGTCGAAAAAAGTTCTCTGTCCCCGCTCACAAGGGTTCCCTTCCTGGGAACACTAATAGACTCGGTAGAAATGAAAATCTTTCTGACACAGGTAAGGAAGTCAAAACTTTTGAATACTTGCCGAGTTCTTCATTCCATTCCTCGGCCTTCTGTGGCTCAGTGCATGGAGGTAATTGGTTTAATGGTTGCGGCAATGGACGTAGTCCCTTTTGCCCGAATTCATCTAAGACCACTGCAACTGTGCATGCTCAAACAGTGGAATGGGGATTATGCAGATTTGTCTCCTTAAATACAAATGGACCAGAAAACCAGAGACTCTCTTCTCTGGTGGTTGTCTCAGAATCACCTGTCTCAGGGAATGAGTTTCCGCAGACCGGAGTGGATCATTGTCACGACCGATGCCAGTCTGTTAGGCTGGGGTGCGGTTTGGGACTCCCTGAAAGCTCAGGGTCTATGGTCTCAGGAAGAATCTCTTCTCCCGATAAACATTTTGGAACTGAGAGCGATATTCAATACGCTTCAGGCATGGCCTCAACTAGCGGAGGCCAAATTCATCAGATTTCAGTCGGACAACATCACGACTGTAGCGTACATCAATCATCAGGGAGGAACAAAAAGTTCCCTAGCGATGAAGGAAGTAACCAAGATCATCATATGGGCGGAGGATCACTCCTGCCATCTATCTGCAATTCACATCCCAGGAGTAGACAACTGGGAGGCGGATTTTCTGAGTCGTCAGACTTTCCATCCGGGGGAGTGGGAACTCCACCCGGAGGTTTTTGCTCAGCTGACCCAGCTATGGGGCATTCCAGAATTGGATCTGAGGGCGTCCCGTCAGAACACAAAACTTCCCCTTTACGGATCCAGATCCAGGGATCCCAAGGCGGCATTGATTGATGCTTTAGTAGCGCCTTGGTCATTCAGTCTAGCTGATGTCTTTCCACCGTTTCCTCTTCTCCCTCGGCTAGTAGCCAGAATCAAACAGGAGAAGGCTTCGGTAATTCTGATAGCGCCTGCGTGGCCACGCAGGACTTGGTATGCAGACCTAGTGGACATGTCATCGGCTCCACCATGGAAACTGCCATCGAGGCAGGATCTTCTAATTCAAGGTCCATTCAAGCATCCAAATCTAGTTTCTCTGCAACTGACTGCTTGGAGATTGAACGCTTAATTCTAGCTAAGCGTGGGTTCTCTGAATCAGTTATAGATACTCTGATCCAGGCCAGAAAGCCTGTCACCAGGAAAATTTACCATAAGATATGGCGGAAATATCTTTGTTGGTGTGAATCCAAGGGTTACTCGTGGAGTAAGGTTAGGATTCCAAGGATATTGTCTTTTCTCCAAGAAGGATTGTAGAAAGGTTTGTCAGCTAGTTCCTTAAAGGGACAGATATCTGCTCTGTCTATCCTGTTACACAAGCGTCTGGCAGCTGTACCAGACGTTCAGGCGTTTGCACAGGCCCTAGTTAGAATCTAGCCTGTTTACAAACCTGTGGCTCCTCCATGGAGTCTAAATTTAGTTCTTTCAGTTCTTCAAGGGGTTCCGTTTGAACCTTTGCATTCCATAGATATTAAGTTATTATCTTGGAAAGTTTTGTTTTTGGTAGTTATTTCTTCTGCTTGAAGAGTTTCTGAATTGTCTGCTTTGCAGTGTAATTCACCCTATCTGGTGTTCCATGCAGATAAGGTTGTTTTGCGTACCAAACCTGATTTCCTTCCAAAAGTGGTTTCTAATAAGAATATTAACCAGGAAATTATTGTTCCTTCTCTGTGCCCTAATCCAGTTTCTAAGAAGGAACGACTGTTACACAATCTTGATGTGGTTCGTGCTTTAAAATTCTATTTAAAGGCAACTAAAGATTTCAGACAAACATCATCTTTGTTTGTTGTCTATTCTGGTAAGAGGAGAGGTCAGAAAGCGACTGCTACCTCTCTTTCCTTCTGGCTGAAAAGCATCATCCGATTGGCTTATGAGACTGCTGGACAGCAGCCTCCTGAACGAATTACAGCTCATTCCACTAGTGCTGTGGCTTCCACATGGGCTTTCAAGAATGAGGCTTGTAAGGCAGCGACTTGGTCTTCACTGCATACATTTGCCAAATTTTACAAATTCGATACTTTTGCTTCTTCGGAGGCTATTTTTGGGAGAAAGGTTTTGCAAGCAGTGGTGCCTTCCGTTTAGGTTACCTGACTTGTTCCCTCCCTTCATCCGTGTCCTAAAGCTTTGGTATTGGTATCCCACAAGTAAGGATGAATCCGTGGACTGGATACACCATGTAAGAGAAAACAGAATTTATGCTTACCTGATAAATTACTTTCTCTTACAGTGTATCCAGTCCACGGCCCGCCCTGGCAATTAAGTCAGGTTCAAATTTAATTTCGTAAAACTACAGTCACCACTGCACCCTATGGTTTCTCCTTTTTCTCCTAACCGTCCGTCGAATGACTGGGGGGGCGGAGCCTGAGGGGAGCTATCTGGACAGCTCTGCTGTGTGCTCTCTTTGCCACTTCCTGTAGGGATTGAGAATATCCCACAAGTAAGGATGAATCCATGGACTGGATACACCGTAAGAGAAAGTAATTTATCAGGTAAGCATAAATTCTGTTTTTATTACAGTGGCGGCGGTGTAGGGGGGGCAGGATAGGGGTTAATAAATTTTATTATAGGTGGCGACGGTGTAGGGGGGGGGCAGGATAGGGGTTAATACATTTATTATAGGTGGCGACGGTGTAGGGGGGGGCAGATTAGGGGTTAATAAGTTTAATATAGGTTGCGGCGGGGTCCGGGAGCGGCGGTTTAGGGGTTAAAAAATTTAGTTGCGGCGAGGTCCGGGATCATCAGGTTAATAACTTTATTATAGGTGGCGACGGTATAGGGGGGGCAGGATAGGGGTTACTAGGTATAATGTAGGTGGCGGCGGTGTCCGGGAGCGGCGGTTTAGGGGTTAATACGTTTATTATAGTTGCAGCGGGGACCGGGAGCGGCGGTTTAGGGGTTAATACATTTATAAGAGTTGCGGCAGGGTCTAGGAGCGGCGGTTTAGGGGTTAATAACTTTGTTTAGGTGCGGGGGGCGCCGGTATAGGGGGTAGAGCAGTATAGTTAGTGTGAGTGCTTAGTGACAGCTTGTCAATAAAGCTGTCAAAAAGCCGAAGAGCAGCGAGATCGGATGAGTGATAACTCTCACAGTCCGCTGCTCATCGCCCCGTACTTGGTGCGTGGCTTTTTGACAGCTTTATTGATAACTTAAGCGAAATTTTTCAGGTCCGCGGCGGCGATGGTAGGCGGGCGTATTGAACCGGCAAAGGCAGGTAAAGTAGACGCGTTGATAATTAGGCCCCAATGAGTGTTATTATTTGACACTGTAAACAAGGACAATTATTCACACATGGTATCAACGTATAACCCTATTCCAAATTCTTAGTGTTAGCAGGAGCCATAAAGGTTAAACTTAGCTAGTGGGAAATACAAGTTTGTAGTGATGTCTTGACAAGCCTAGTTGTATGCTCTTGTGTGTCTATATCACTAAACTTCTTAACTTTATTTTTTATATATATATTTATTGACCATTTCAGTATACAGTTTCATTGAGTTAGAAACAATAACAGGCAATACTCTGTAAATATCTTACATTCATTACTTACTTTCAACTTCATTATTATAGTGGGATAGGAAGGGGCGCTGAACCGCAATCTGGAAATGTATGTAACTTAAGACCTTTGGATTAATTTATATTTAGTTGGTGTAGAGAATACCAATATTAAATCTTATATGAGGTGTGATGGTAAAATAAAATAATATAATAATCTTCTATCTTTTAGTTGGGGTAAAGAATACCAATAATAAGTTCAAGGTGTGATGATAAAATAAATTAGTATAATAATCTATCTTTTCAGTGGTAATATAATGTGTGCTGCGTAGAAAGCTACTTAGTGAAAGTGTTAATGAAAGTGTTAATCTTTTAGTTAGGGTAGACAATACCAATAATATGAGGTTCAGGTATGATGATAAAATAAAATAGTATAATAATCTTCTATCTTTTCAGTGATAATATAATGTGTGCTGCGTGGAAAGCTGCTTAGTGAAAGTGTTAATGAAAGTTAAAACATGCTCATTTCTCCTTGTTTATGTAAGGAAAAAAAAAAAAATTAAATTGTGAGAGTAAATAGGTGTGAAATTAGTGTTAGAGTAGTAAGTTTAAAGTGACTCTATGCCACCAGGTAGATCTTTTGTGTATATAGTATACGTGCAGTATGGATGATAATTGTTGTAGTGAAAAGTAGGGGTGCAAAAAAAAAAGAAAAAAATGTATAGTTAAATATATTTGTGATTAAATTAGTACTGGGAACTAGGGATCCTCACAAATTTTGAATTTTAGGTAAAAAATATAGATCCTAATTAAAAATGAGAAAAACAGGGATACTATGCAGATTAGTGTTATAATGTTAATTTATTAAGTAAGTTCATACTAAGAAATAAAAATTCCTTACAGACATTAATAGCAATAAAATATGTTCTAAAAAATTAGATTCTAAAAACTTAATAACACGGGTGTTATAAATGCATTAAAAACTACAATTCTAATTTAAAACTACAATTCTGATAGAAAAGACTCCAATAGCTGCTAATATGTTAGATGATGGGCATATAAGTAAAAATTAGTAGAGGCATAAGTTGATACAGTAACAATAAACCACTATAAATTGATAAGAGGAGTAAGTTTTCAAACACTAGTATGAATTAATATTGAAAACAATGATAAGCCTTTTCTGTGTTGGTGGTATGTAACAGGTGTTTCAAAGTGGTGTGTGTCTTATTAGACACAGTGTTGCAAGCTTTAATTAGAGGGCTTTTCCTAGGATAGGTTGATACAGTAACAATAAACCATTGCAGATTGATAAGTATAGTTAGCTTTCATACACCAGTACGAACCAATGGTAAAAAAATGATAAGCCTTTTCTGTATTGATAGTCTGTAATGAGTGTTTTCAAAATGCTGTGTGTCTTATTAAACACAGTGTTGCAAGCTTTAATTAGAGGGCTTTTCCTAGCAGGTGTTTACCCACAGTCTTTCCTTTTTTGTAGTTCCTTTAAAAGTTTCCAATTGGAGATGTCACACAGTACCTTTATGTATAAAAAACGCTCCTCGTGTATTCTTACTTTTCCTGTCAGTGTTTGATATATCAGCTGTCCGGTTCGGCAATAGAGTCACGTGGGTTCTTTGTGACTAATCAGAGGTTCTCCTTGTTTAAATTAAGTGCGCGCACTTCATTCCTTTTAAATATTTTTCAGTATGTGGCTCCTCTCGCTGTACATTAACTAACAGGGATTTCTTATTTCAAACCTCCTGTTAGAGACAACGGTCCTGGGTGCCAAGTTTGTAGCTGTAGGGCGGATCAACGCGTATCGGCAACAGAGCCTTTTTCAAGATGCCCATCAGCTTACTGTGGTCGCCTTTTAAACTCTTGTTTCAGTGGGTGGAGCGTATTGTGGGAGGGAGTGTTAACTCCTATGTTGCCAGACATAATGTGATTCACCTCTGAAAGCTTGTATTTCTTAGTAAAAACAAAAAAAACAAAAAAACAAAACATGGACTATGCAGAATAATATGCTCGTATAATATATAATATAATCGTACTGGAATTAGTATTGTTAAGGCTTCATTCTTTTGTGAGGTTATTAGATTACTGTCATTGTTAAAAGGTTCATTTCTGGTGTTAGCTTCCTCATAATGAAATTTCTCAAAAAAATTAAATAATTAAATACATTTGTATAAAACATAAAAAATGTATCCCAAAAAAATCAAATATTTAGAAATACATACATTCATGTTAAGAGTTAACTGTAATACATTAGGGTTATATCCCAATTTTAAAAAATTAAAAACCTGGACTAAGTTATAATTGTTCTCGCTTCATCCTTTGTTAAAGGATAATATACCATTCTTACTTAATCATTTGTACCGAGTGATAAAGTATCATACTAGATTTAATATTAATAGGACTTCATTCCTTTTGTTGGATGAAAGTCCAACTAGTCCTTTGTTGAAAAATAACATACTATTCTCACATTATCATTTGTTAAAAGACAGTGTAAACTGTAGATGATTAATACTGTATGATGGGTTGGTTACTTTTACTTTAATAGAGATCTTATTTTATTATATGATGGGTTAGTTTCCTTTACTTAGTAAAGATCTTGTTTAGAGTTGTGTTTAGATTCCTAGACTTAATTGTCACTTAGTGATAAAATGAAAAAGATTGAATACATATTTATAAAGCAATAAAATGTATACTAAAATATTCAAATATGGAAATTACATACATTCATGTTAGGAGTTAACTATAATACATTAGGATTATATCCCCATTTTTAAAATATAAACCTGGACTAAGTCTTACTGTTCTCACTTCATCCTTTGTTAAAGGATATTATACCATTCTTACTTAATCATTTGTACCGGGTGGTAAAGTGTCCTGATAGAGTTAATATTAGTAGGACTTCATTCTTTTTGTTTTGTAAAAATCCAGTGTGGAGAAGTAATTTTTGTGTTTGTTTCAGAATAAGTGCTAACAGTAAGACTTAGTCCAGGTTTATATTTTAAAAATGGGGATATAATCCTAATGTATTATAGTTAACTCCTAACATGAATGTATGTAATTTCCATATTTGAATATTTTAGTATACATTTTATTGCTTTATAAATATGTATTCAATCTTTTTCATTTTTTCACTAAGTGACAATTAAGTCTAGGAATCTAAACACAACTCTAAACAAGATCTTTACTAAGTAAAGGAAACTAACCCATCATATAATAAAATAAGATCTCTATTAAAGTAAAAGTAACCAACCCATTATACAGTATTAATCATCTACAGTTTACACTGTCTTTTAACAAATGATAAAGTGAGAATAGTATGTTATTTTTCAACAAAGGACTAGTTGGACTTTCATCCAACAAAAGGAATGAAGTCCTATTAATATTAAATCTAGTATGATACTTTATCACTCGGTACAAATGATTAAGTAAGAATTGTATATTATCCTTTAACAAAGGATGAAGCGAGAACAATTATAACTTAGTCCAGGTTTTTAATTTTTTTAAATTGGGATATAACCCTAATGTATTACAGTTAATTCTTAACATGAATGTATGTATTTCTAAATATTTGATTTTTTTGGGATACATTTTTAATGTTTTATACAAATGTATTCAATTATTTAATTTTTTTGAGAAATTTCATTATGAGGAAGCTAACACCAGAAATGAACCTTTTAACAACGACAGTAATCTAATAACCTCACAAAAGAATGAAGCCTTAACAATACTAATTCCAGTACGATACTATATTATTCTGCATAGTCCATGTTTTTTTGTTTTTGTTTTTTTTTTTTACTAAGAAATACAAGCTTTCAGAGGTGAATCACATTATGTCTGGCAACATAGGAGTTAACACTCCCTCCCACAATACGCTCCACCCACTGATCCGCCCTACAGCTACAGACAAACTTGGCACCCAGGACCGTTGTGTCTAACAGGAGGTTTGAAATAAGAAATCCCTGTTAGTTAATGTACAGCGAGAGGAGCCACATACTGAAAAATATTTAAAAGGAATGAAGTGCGCGCACTTAATTTAAACAAGGAGAACCTCTGATTAGTCACAAAGAACCCACGTGACTCTATTGCCGAACCGGACAGCTGATATATCAAACACTGACAGGAAAAGTAAGAATACACGAGGAGCGTTTTTTATACATAAAGGTACTGTGTGACATCTCTAATTGGAAACTTTTAAAGGAACTACAAAAAAGGAAAGACTGTGGGTAAACACCTGCTAGGAAAAGCCCTCTAATTAAAGCTTGCAACACTGTGTTTAATAAGACACACAGCATTTTGAAAACACTCATTACAGACTATCAATACAGAAAAGGCTTATCATTGTTTTTACCATTGGTTCATTCTGGTGTATGAAAGCTAACTATACTTATCAATCTGCAATGGTTTATTGTTACTGTATCAACCTATCCTAGGAAAAGCCCTCTAATTAAAGCTTGCAACACTGTGTCTAATAAGACACACACCACTTTGAAACACCTGTTACATACCACCAACACAGAAAAGGCTTATCATTGTTTTCAATATTAATTCATACTAGTGTTTGAAAATTTACTCCTCTTATCAATTTATAGTGGTTTATTGTTACTGTATCAACTTATGCCTCTACTAATTTTTACTTATATGCCCATCATCTAACATATTCGCAGCTATTGGAGTCTTTTCTATCAGAATTGTAGTTTTAAATTAGAACTGTAGTTTTTAATGCATTTATAACACCGGTGTTATTAAGTTTTTAGAATCAAATTTTTTAGAACATTACTGTTTAATATTTTATTGCTATTAATGTCTGTAAGGAATTTTTATTTCTTAGTATGAACTTACTTAATAAATTAACATTATAACACTAATCTGCATACTATCCCTGTTTTTCTCATTTTTAATTAGGATCTATATTTTTTACCTAAAATTCAAAATTTGTGAGGATCCCTAGTTCCCAGTACTAATTTAATCACAAATATATTTAACTATACATTTTTTTCTTTTTTCTCCAACATAGGTGTGTCCGGTCCACGGCGTCATCCTTACTTGTGGGATATTCTCTTCCCCAACAGGAAATGGCAAAGAGCCCAGCAAAGCTGGTCACATGATCCCTCCTAGGCTCCGCCTACCCCAGTCATTCTCTTTGCCGTTGTACAGGCAACATCTCCACGAAGATGGCTTAGAGCGCTTTGGTTAAAATCTTGGTCAGCGGATGCGTCTTCCAAGAACAAATTGTTTGACATTCCTTTCAAGGGGAAAACACTGTTTGGCCCTGACTTGAAAGAGTTTATCTCTGATATCACTGGGGGCAAGGGCCACGCCCTTCCTCAGAATAGGTCTTTCAAGGCCAAAAATAAACCTAATTTTCGTCCCTTTCGCAGAAACGGACCAGCCCCAAGTGCTACGTCCTCTAAGCAGGAGGGTAATACTTCTCAAGCCAATCCAGCCTGGAGACCAAGGCAAGGCTGGAACAAAGGAAAGCAGGCCAAGAAACCTGCCACTGCTCCCAAGACAGCATGAGATGCGGGCCCCCGATCCGGGACCGGATTTGGTGGGGGGCAGACTCTCTCTCTTCACTCAGGCTTGGGCAAGAGATGTTCTGGATCCTTGGGCGCTAGAAATAGTCTTCCAAGGTTATCTTCTGGAAGTGATTCATCCTGTTCCATTAAAAGAACGAGGGATGGGGTTCTACTCCAATCTGTTCGTAGTTCCCAAAAAAGAGGGAACGTTCAGACCAATCTTAGATCTCAAGATCCTAAACAAGTTTCTCAAGGTTCCATCGTCCAAATTGGAAACCATTCGAACAATCCTTCCATCCAGGAAGGTCAATTCTTGACCACGGTGGATTTAAAGGATGCGTATCTACATATTCCTGTCCACAAGGAACATCATCGGTTCCTAAGGTTCGCATTCCTGGACAAGCATTACCAGTTCGTGGCGCTTCCTTTCGGATTAGCCACTGTTCCAAGGATTTTCACAAAGGTACTAGGGTCCCTTCTGGCGGTGCTAAGACCAAGGGGCATTGCTGTAGTACCTTACTTGGACGACATTCTGATTCAAGCGTCGTCCCTTCCTCTAGCAAAGGCTCACACGGACATAGTCCTGGCCTTTCTCAGATCTCACGGATGGAAAGTGAACGTGGAAAAGAGTTCTCTATCTCCGTCGACAAGAGTTCCCTTCTTGGGAACAATAATAGACTCCTTAGAAATGAGGATTTTTCTGACAGAAGCCAGAAAAACAAAACTTCTAAACTCTTGTCGGATACTTCCTTCCGTTCCTCTTCCTTCCATAGCGCAGTGCATGGAAGTGATAGGTTTGATGGTAGCGGCAATGGACATAGTTCCTTTTGCGCGCATTCATCTAAGACCATTTCAATTGTGTATGCTCAGTCAGTGGAATGGGGACTATACAGACTTGTCTCCGAAGATACAAGTAAATCAGAGGACCAGAGACTCACTCCGTTGGTGGCTGTCCCTGGACAACCTGTCACAAGGGGTGACCTCCCGCAGACCAGAGTGGGTCATTGTCACGACCGACGCCAGTCTGATGGGCTGGGGCGCGGTCTGGGGATCCCTGAAAGCTCAGGGTCTTTGGTCTCGGGAAGAATCTCTCCTACCGATAAATATTCTGGAACTGAGAGCGATATTCAATGCTCTCAAGGCTTGGCCTCAGCTAGCGAGGGCCAAGTTCATACGGTTTCAATCAGACAACATGACGACTGTTGCGTACATCAACCATCAGGGGGGAACAAGGAGTTCCCTGGCGATGGAAGAAGTGACCAAAATCATTCAATGGGCGGAGACTCGCTCCTGCCACCTGTCTGCAATGCACATCCCAGGAGTGGAAACTTGGGAAGCGGATTTTCTGAGTCGTCAGACATTGCATCCGGGGGTGTGGGAACTCCATCCGGAAATCTTTGCCCAAATCACTCAACTGTGGGGCATTCCAGACATGGATCTGATGGCCTCTCGTCAGAACTTCAAGGTTCCTTGCTACGGGTCCAGATCCAGGGATCCCAAGGCGACTCTAGTAGATGCACTAGTAGCACCTTGGACCTTCAACCTAGCTTATGTATTCCCGCCGTTTCCTCTCATCCCCAGGCTGGTAGCCAGGATCAATCAGGAGAGGGCGTAGGTGATCTTGATAGCTCCTGCGTGGCCACGCAGGACTTGGTAGGCAGATCTGGTGAATATGTCATCGGCTCCACCATGGAAGCTACCTTTGAGACGAGACCTTCTTGTTCAAGGTCCGTTCGAACATCCGAATCTGGTCCTACTCCAGCTGACTGCTTGGAGATTGAACGCTTGATCTTATCAAAGCGAGGGTTCTCAGATTCTGTTATTGATACTCTTGTTCAGGCCAGAAAGCCTGTAACTAGAAAAATTTACCACAAAATATGGAAAAAATATATCTGTTGGTGTGAATCTAAAGGATTCCCTTGGGACAAGGTAAAGATTCCTAGGATTCTATCCTTTCTTCAAGAAGGATTGGAGAAAGGATTATCTGCAAGTTCCTTGAAGGGACAGATTTCTGCCTTGTCTGTGTTACTTCACAAAGAGCTGGCAGCTGTGCCAGATGTTCAAGCCTTTGTTCAGGCTCTGGTTAGAATCAAGCCTGTTTACAAACCTTTGACTCCTCCTTGGAGTCTCAACTTAGTTCTTTCAGTTCTTCAGGGGGTTCCGTTTGAACCCTTACTTTCCGTTGATATTAAGTTATTATCTTGGAAAGTTTTGTTTTTGGCTGCAATTTCTTCCGCTAGAAGAGTTTCAGAATTATCTGCTCTGCAGTGTTCTCCTCCTTATCTGGTGTTCCATGCAGATAAGGTGGTTTTACGTACTAAACCTGGTTTTCTTCCAAAAGTTGTTTCTAACAAAAACATTAACCAGGAGATAGTCGTGCCTTCTTTGTGTCCGAAACCAGTTTCGAAGAAGGAACGTTTGTTGCACAATTTGGATGTTGTTCGCGCTCTAAAATTCTATTTAGATGCTACAAAGGATTTTAGACAAACATCTTCCTTGTTTGTTGTTTATTCTGGTAACAGGAGAGGTCAAAAAGCAACTTCTACCTCTCTCTCTTTTTGGATTAAAAGCATCATCAGATTGGCTTACGAGACTGCCGGGCGGCAGCCTCCCGAAAGAATCACAGCTCATTCCACTAGGGCTGTGGCTTCCACATGGGCCTTCAAGAACGAGGCTTCTGTTGATCAGATATGTAGGGCAGCGACTTGGTCTTCACTGCACACTTTTACCAAATTTTACAAGTTTGATACTTTTGCTTCTTCTGAGGCTATTTTTTGGGAGAAAGGTTTTGCAAGCCGTGGTGCCTTCCATTTAGGTGACCTGATTTGCTCCCTCCCTTCATCCGTGTCCTAAAGCTTTGGTATTGGTTCCCACAAGTAAGGATGACGCCGTGGACCGGACACACCTATGTTGGAGAAAACAGAATTTATGTTTACCTGATAAATTACTTTCTCCAACGGTGTGTCCGGTCCACGGCCCGCCCTGGTTTTTTAATCAGGTCTGATAATTTATTTTCTTTAACTACAGTCACCACGGTATCATATGGTTTCTCCTATGCAAATATTCCTCCTTAACGTCGGTCAAATGACTGGGGTAGGCGGAGCCTAGGAGGGATCATGTGACCAGCTTTGCTGGGCTCTTTGCCATTTCCTGTTGGGGAAGAGAATATCCCACAAGTAAGGATGACGCCGTGGACCGGACACACCGTTGGAGAAAGTAATTTATCAGGTAAACATAAATTCTGTTTTTTTTGCACCCCTACTTTTCACTACAACAATTATCATCCATACTGCACGTATACTATATACACAGAAGATCTACCTGGTGGCATAGAGTCACTTTAAACTTACTGCTCTAACACTAATTTCACACCTATTTACTCTCACAATTTAATTTTTTTTTTCCTTACATAAACAAGGAGAAATGAGCATGTTTTAACTTTCATTAACACTTTCACTAAGCAGCTTTCCACGCAGCACACATTATATTATCACTGAAAAGATAGAAGATTATTATACTATTTTATTTTATCATCATACCTGAACCTCATATTATTGGTATTGTCTACCCTAACTAAAAGATAGAAGATTATTATATTATTTTATTTTATTTTACCATCACACCTCATATAAGATTTAATATTGGTATTCTCTACACCAACTAAATATAAATTAATGCAAAGGTCTTAAGTTATATACATTTCCAGATTGCGGTTCAGCGCCCCTTCCTACCCCACTATAATTTCTTTTTTTCAAAAACTTTAGGTGTAGTCACTTGTGAGAAGACTACACTAGTGAAGGAGGCTATATCTGGAGTGAGTTAGATTGTTCAAATTACCCTATCTAAACTTCATTATTAACAGTGCCTCAATATACATCTATACAAGAGAAAGAAAAAAAAGCAAATAATACTAGCATTGGCATCAATGACTTAAACATATTAGACGTTGTAAGACAAGTTATGCCTGACATTAGAAATATAATCAAATATATTAAATGCTCTATCTTTTTTTTTTTTTTCCTTGTGAACTAAAACTAAAACATAAAATTAATAAACATAAGTAAACAACGAGAGAAACCCCCCCCCAAAAAAAACCCCACCACCCTCTCCGATCTCTCCCGCCTCCCTTGGATTTTCTATTAATCAGGATATTCCCTATTTGCAATGGCCATTTCCATATAGGTAGTACCCCTAAATGGCAAAATTATTTGCTTCTGTATTTCTTCAGGAAAACTAATAATTATACTTTTCCATTTATAAAAAAAATGTTTAGTTTGGGACTCTGAATTTATTGAAGTATCAATTTGTTCCAATATTAGTTGATTTTTTAGTTTTTGTATAAATTCCTTCAGACTTGGAACTTTATTAGATTTCCAATATTTCAAGATTAATAATCTTCCCGTAATAATTAACAAATTTAATTGACGAGTATTTGTAAACCGGGATTCTTCCTGTCCAATGAAGAAAAAGACATGCCTATCCTCAAGATATATATTACTTTGATTAAATTTATTAATTTATTATTAATTTTTAGTGCAACTCCAGAGACAATGCTCTAAATCTGCATTTATAGTTTTACATTTATGACAACGTTGCCAAAGTTTTATTCCATCTGGCCTTCACCTGTGGTGTAATATATATTCTATTTATAACTTTAATATGTGATTCCCTCCAGAAGGAGGAGATTGCTCTATCTAAGAGATTAAAGCTTTCCTGAATTCTTTCTGATGTAACCTGCCAAATATCTGCCAATCTTTGTAGATTACTCTGGCCATAGGTAGTAATAATTGTTTTATAAATAGTTGAAATGCTATACCTACCTGCCTTAAAAAGGGTTATAGCGGGATCTAGTTTATCCCATGTCTCTGCCTCTATATTATTCTGCAAGATTTCCTGCACATAATGCCTTAACTGTAGGTAGGCGTAGAATTCTCTATTTGTTATGTCAAATTCCTGCTTAATTTTAGCAAAGGATTTACAATCCCTTGACTCTTTATCACTTGTAAAACCTTCTTAATTCCTTTCAGCGCCCAATTTTTAAAAATCTTAGATTCTAATCCTGGTATAAAATTAGGATTTCCTTGAATAGGGAGATATTTGGAATATGACACAGTCATGTCTAACTGCCTGAGTATTTTTTGCCATGCTATAATTACCATCTGTATAGCAGGGAAACGTCTAATCTTGTATGGACATTTATCAATAGGAGTATGAAGGAGAGCACAAAGGGAGAATGGGTATATTAAGATTTCTTCTAGAGGTAATACTGCATAGTAGTCAGCTCCCGTTAACCAGTCTAGAGCAACCTTCCAAATACAGACTAGGTTATAGGTCTCTATATCCGGCAATGCGAGTCCTCCTTCTCTTCTAAATAATTAAAGTTTTTTATATGATATTGCCCTTCTTTTTTTGCCCCATAAAAATTGTATACATGCTTGTTTAAATGCCTTAAGCTCCTGCTTTTTTATCAAAATTGGTCAATTTTGCATCAAGAAAAGCAGTTTAGGAAATAACAGCATTTTTATTAAATTAATTTTGCCAGTTAAGGTAAGCTTGAATTTTGCCAATTTCTCCATATCATGTTTTATTTTAAGGAAAATTGGAGGATAGTTAAAACTATACCATTCTTTGAAATGAATCGATAATTTAATGGCCAGATAGACAAAAAAATATTTTGCTTCATTGAAAGGGGGAAATTGCAATGAATTCTTATTTTTACTCAACCATTAAATTTCTGATTTTAAGGAGTTAACTTTGTAACCTGTAAAGGCCCCAAAATCTTGTAATATTTGAGTTAAGACTGGTATATTCTTTTTTGTGTTAGATACTAATACTAGCAAATCATCAGCATATAACAATGTTGTTATTCTCCTTTTGCCCATCCTAATCCCATCCAATTCTTTCCTTAGTTGTATAGAAAGGGGCTCCAATGCCAAATTGAACAGGTAAGGGGACAATGGGCATCCCTGTCTTGATCCCTTATGCAAAATGAAATAATCCGAGAGATTATCATTCACAATGACAGCAGCTGTAGCTGAGTTATATATTGTACATGTAAATTGTAAGAAAGGACCTTCAACCCCATGCTTTCTTAATGCTGTAAATAGCATTAGGCAAAGGCCTTCTCTGCATCAATTGAGACTATTGCTGCATCTGGTCCTAGTGTAGAGTATTTCCTATCCGGTTGATTTTGAAAAAGGTTTAATATTAACTGAACTTTACGTAAATTACGCAAACAATTTCTGCCCAGCATGAGGCCTACTTGGTCTTTATGGATTAATGAACCAATAAGGAATTTAAATCTATGAGCTATTATGGACATAAGTATTTTGTAGTCACTATTTAAAAGCGAGATCGACCTATACGAGCCAATCTCGTCTGGATTTTTATTTTTTTTAAGGATCAGGGCTATAAGAGATGTGGCAAAGTACTTTGAACATGCGCTATTCTCAATAAAGTATTGATTAAATAAGGATGCTAGCAAAGGTGCAATATCTTCAGAAAGAATTTTATACAATTCAGCTGAGAGCTGGTCTGGTCCTGCAGCCTTGTTAACTGTCAATTTTTTTTATTGTGTTTGTTACCACTAACACTGTAATAGGGAGATTCAGGGCGTCTAATCTGGCCCTTTCTAACCTTGGGACCTGAATTTTCCCCCAAAAATCATTTTTAATTTGCATATTTACTGGAGTCTCTGCGTATACTTCCTGGAAATACAAAGATATACAATTTTGAATTTCTTTAATATTGGTAATTCGACCTGCTAGGGTCTTAATGGGCCCAATTGTGTCCCTTTTTTTTTAAATTTGATTATATTTGCTAGGAATTTCCCAGCTTTTCCTCCATGCCTAAAAAAGAAGAACCTCTTCCTAAGATCATCTTGTGCTACCTTTTGTGCTAGGAATAATTCTCTTTCCTTTTTTAACTCTTTGATATGCTGCCCATAACACCCTTGAAGGGTCACTAATATAAGAATTATATGCATTACGCAACTGGGAGGCAAGCTCAGTATCTCTAGCCACATATTTTTGTTTTTGGACTACCATATATGCTTTAATTTTGCCCCTTATCACATCCTTAAAAGTCTCCCACAGAGTTTCTGTTTTTACTACTGGTGTTAAATTAATGTGGATAAAATCTATCCTTTTTATTCTTAACCATGCCTTAAATTGTGTATTTGTCGTAAGATATCTGGGGAAGAAAAACCTATTAAAATTACATTCTTGTAAGCTATTTAATTTAAGATTCAAAGTAATAGCAGCATGATCTGATATGATTATTTCTTGTATTTCAGCCTAAACTTCTTAACTAGGAGCGAGCGCCAGATATGTAGCCTGATTGCTGTTGTTTGGTCTACTACTTAATATCTTATTCAGTGTTCCCGTCTATTGTATTAGTGTGTGTCAGTAATATTTTTTTAATGTTGTCCCAACGCTGTCTGCGGTAGGGAAGAACTCAACCTCCACCTAGATAGGTTATGTGTCCCTAGTTGTATGCCCTGAAAAAGTTCTATGTTTTACCTATAATTGGTCCATCTACGGCTAATGTCCCCTAAAGACTAATCTAATGTGGTGTTCCTAGATCAACAAGCTTGCGTCCAAGTTGGCCCCTATCTAAATCTGCAAACACTAAGCGTTAAACATAACATTAAAAAAAAAATAAAAAAAATTTACACATAAAGAAACAAGTGCAACATCAAATATTAAATACTTATCTGGTTCCTCCACAGGGACCAGTGGTATAGCACAATAGTCACCAGAAGTCTATTCAGCGATCATCAGTTATTTGGCAAGAGCATCGTCCTGTATATTTTGATCCCCCTCAGCAGGTGATGGGATATCTATCTCCAGTATCTTACAGAAATCCTGTAGGTCCGGCTGTGTTCTGTATATTGCTTGTTTTCCATTTCGGGTGGCTATTATACACACCGGGAAACCCCACTTATATTGAATCTTGTATGATTGGAGTTCGCTGGTGATAAACCGAAGATCTCTCCTCTTCTGCAAGGTAAGCTGGCTCAGGTCCGAAAAAACCTGTATCGGGATTCCCGCATGTGTGTGGTCCTTGATGGCACGTGCCTTCTGTTATATTGTGTCCTTTTTCTTGTAGCTTAAGAATTTTATTATGATGTCCCTCGGGGGTGCCTTAGGGGAGGGATTTAGTCGGAGGGCGCGGTGGGCTCTTTCCATCGGGACATCAGGTGAATTTGGTGTGTCCTTTATTGTTCGGAACAGGTCTTGTAGATAGCCCTCTATAGCAGTATTGCTAACCGTTTCTGGAACTCCCCTAATCCTCAAATTGTTCATTCTTCCTCTGTGTCCAGGTCCTCTACTCTGGACAACAGAAACTCTATATCTCCCTCTTGTTCATAAGCACGTTGTGAGTTAGATGTTACTTGGGTTTGCAAAGTTTCCTTTTTTTTTTCAAGTGTATGTACTTGTTGGCTAATCTGGGGAAAGTCTTTTTTCAAGTCTCCAAATAAAGATCTCAGTTAGTACAGCGTTAATATCAGCTTTTGAGGAGATGACATTAAGGTCCTCTCTAGTGAGGGGTTCTTGTGGCTGTATATCAGATAGCGAGCTTGTTATGGGTGGCAAAAGGATATGGGGTGTAGCTTTGCTGCTCATTGAGTCAGACCCTGAGTTAACTATTTTAAGGTAGTTGGTAAGATTAGCACTTTGAGGGCCTTTTTCTCCTGCTTAGTATTTTTCCTGCTAGACATATTCAAAGTAAGGGTATATCTGTTGATTGCCCAATTCAGGTTTCCATGCGCCTGTATCTGGTGCCAGGTAATGTCTCTGCCCTAATTGAGGTCACAATACTAGTTGCTGCACCGCCTTTTAATATACACTGAGAATATTAAAGTCCCAGACTTGTTATCTGATGTCATCAGTGTATTTTTTGCTTATAGTGGTGCTGGGTATATCCTATGTTGCAGCCCCAGGGCCTCTTATTTTACAGTGTAATTCATTGGTAAAAGTATTAAGAAAGGCCAGGCAGAAAGAGGTGAAAAACGTTTGTTACCCCCCCCCCCCTTGAGGCATAGTCCTCAGCTATGTTCTTATTACCTGTTGCTGTCCACAAGGATATATGTGTTATGTGGTTATACCACCTCTCGGTTCTTCTGTTTACACGTAGTTGCACCGTCTCTGCAGATCGTGTTCAAGGGACGCTACTTTTGTTAAGGGCTAATGTCGCGGAGAGCCGCAAGATCGATCAGTATATTTGCGGTAGGTAGCGGTTGTCAGGGTCTCTGCTAGCCGTTCACAACTGAGGTGCAATACGCTAAATGGTAGTCCTCTGCTATGTCCGGGAGGTCAGGTTAAGGATCTTGAAAGCTGCAGCTGCAGTGTTTATATGTCAGGGGAGCTCGGTGTTGTGAGGCGTCAGCTAGGCTGTAGGGATGTCCAGGCCGCAATCTCAAACAGCGCTGTAACTTCTCCAAAATCTCCCTTCAGCTCTCAAATAGTGAGTAGGGTATGTCACCAAGATAGTACCCAAAATTTTAGACAATTTTTAAAGTTAACTTCCCTGTTATTAAATTAGCATCAGGTGTAGGGCTTAGGAGCCAGGATTTAAGCAGCCATGTCCCTACGTGGCCAGACTCCGCCCCCTCATATATTTTATATGGGGAAATCAATTGTTCCTCCAGGAAATCATCTTCCAGTAACTCTTCCCCATGATCCTTAGCAGTACAGTCGTGAAGCTCAGCCAGCCCCTGTACGACTGGATTCTTTTTATTTTGCTTATAGCGAATTTCTGAAGGCCAGCCTTGTAAGGAAAGAGTCCGAGCGGTTATACAGTTATTAGACAAATTCTCATCTCTTATTCTCTCACTTTGCAGATATAGCTGGTGGGCCATTTCTACAATAATTTTCTCGCCCTGTATATAGCTGCGGAAATTTTGTAGATAAGAGGGCTCAGGGCTTTTTCGCAATTGCAAAATTTTATTTCTACTGGGGATAAAGTTTTGCTCGCATAAGCAATGACTTTGCTTAAATTATCATTGATAAATTGTTATTAATTGTTCTTCAGTTAAGTATCCTTCATGTATTAATATACTAATATATTATTCTGGAATCCAAAAGTGTAATAACTTGATCCCAGCACATATCCTATGTTAGTTCCCTTGGATAAGGTTATATCCTGTGGGGTCATGCTATGCACAATAACATGTATTGGAATAGTTCCAATATTTACCATAGGTGTATGGGTCATTGTTATACCCAGATTTCTTTCATGTAATTAGCAAGAGTCCATGAGCTAGTGACGTATGGGATATGCATTCCTACCAGGAGGGGCAAAGTTTCCCAAACCTCAAAATGCCTATAAATACACCCCTCACCACACCCACAAATCAGTTTTACAAACTTTGCCTTCTATGGAGGTGGTGAAGTAAGTTTGTGCTAGATTCTACGTTGATATGCGCTCCGCAGCAGGTTGGAGCCCGGTTTTCCTCTCAGCGTGCAGTGAATGTCAGAGGGATGTGAAGAGAGTATTGCCTATTTGAATTCAATGATCTCCTTCTACGGGGTCTATTTCATAGGTTCTCTGTTATTGGTCGTAGAGATTCATCTCTTACCTCCCTTTTCAGATCGACAATATACTCTTATATATACCATTACCTCTACTGATTCTCGTTTCAGTACTGGTTTGGCTTTCTACTTCATGTAGATGAGTGTCCTGGGGTAAGTAAGTCTTATTTTTGTGACACTCTAAGCTATGGTTGGGCACTTTTATATAAAGTTCTAAATATATGTGTTTAAACATTTATTTGCCTTGATTCAGGATGTTCAACGTTCCTTATTTCAGACAGTCAGTTTCATATTTGGGATAATGCAATTTTTTTCTTACCTTAAAATTTGACTTTTTTCCCTGTGGGCTGTTAGGCTCGCGGGGGCTGAAAATGCTTCATTTTATTGCGTCATTCTTGGTGCGGAGTGTTCCTGCTAACATAAGAGATTTTGTTTCTAAATCCATTAAGAAGGCTATGTCTGTTATTCCTCCTTCTAGTAAACGTAAAAGGTCTTTTAAAACTTCTCATTTTTCAGATGAATTTTTAAATGAACATCATCATTCTGATTCCTCTGGTTCAGAGGATTCTGTTTCAGAGGTTGATGCTGATAAATCTTCATATTTGTTCAAAATGGAATTTATTCGTTCTTTACTTAAAGAGGTCTTAATTGCATTAGAAATAGAGGATTCTGGTCCTCTTAATACTAAATCTAAACATTTAAATAAGGTTTTTAAATCTCCTGTAGTTATTCCAGAAGTTTTTCCTGTCCCTGATGCTATTTCTGAAGTAATCTCCAGGGAATGGAATAATTTGGGTAATTCATTTACTCCTTCTAAACGTTTTAAGCAATTATATCTTGTGCCATCTGACAGATTAGAGTTTTGGGACAAAATCCCTAAGGTTGATGGGGCTATCTCTACTCTTGCTAAACGTACTACTATTCCTACGGCAGATAGTACTTCCTTTAAAGATCCTTTAGATTGGAAAATTGAATCCTTTCTAAGAAAAGCTTACTTATGTTCAGGTAATCTTCTTAGACCTGCTATATCTTTAGCGGATGTTGCTGCAGCTTCAACTTTTTGGTTAGAAGCTTTAGCGCAACAAGTAACAGATCATAATTCTCATAGCATTGTTAATCTTCTTCAACATGCTAATAACTTTATTTGTGATGCCATCTTTGATATCATTAGTGTAGATGTCAGGTGTATGTCTCTAGCTTTTTTAGCTAGAAGAGCTTTATGGCTTAAAACTTGGAATGCTGATATGTCTTCTAAGTCAACTTTGCTTTCCCTTTCTTTCCAGGGTAATAAATTATTTGGTACACAGTTGGATTCTATTATCTCAACTGTTACTGGAGGAAAAGGAACTTTTTTACCACAGGATAAAAAATCTAAAGGTAAATTTACGTCTAATAATAGTTTTTCGTTCCTTTCGTCACAATAAGGAACAAAAGCCTGATCCTTCACCCACAGGAGCGGTATCAGTTTGGAAACCATCTCCAGTCTGGAATAAATCCAAGCCTTTTAGAAAACCAAAGCCAGCTCCCAAGTCCACATGAAGGTGCGGCCCTCGTTCCAGCCCAACTGGTAGGGGGCAGATTACGATTTTTCAAAGAAATTTGGATCAATTCAATTCACAATCTTTGGATTCAGAACATTGTTTCAGAAGGGTACAGAATTGGCTTCAAGATAAGGCCTCCTGCAAGAAGATTTTTTCTTTCCCGTGTCCCAGTGAATCCAGCGAAGGCTCAAGCATTTCTGAAATGTGTTTCAGATCTAGAGTTGGCTGGAGTAATTTTACCAGTTCCAGTTCTGGAACAGGGGCTGGGGTTTTACTCAAATCTATTCATTGTACCAAAGAAGGAGAATTCCTTCAGACCAGTTCTGGATTTAAAAATATTGAATCGTTATGTAAGGATACCAACATTCAAAATGGTAACTATAAGGACTATCCTGCCTTTTGTTCAGCAAGGGCATTATATGTCCACGATAGATTTACAGGATGCATATCTGCATATTCCGATTCATCCAGATCACTATCAGTTTCTGAGATTCTCTTTCCTAGACAAGCATTATCAGTTTGTGGCTCTGCCGTTTGGCCTAGCAACAGCTCCAAGGATTTTTACAAAGGTTCTCGGTGCCCTTCTGTCTGTAATCAGAGAACAGGGTATTGTGGTATTTCCTTATTTGGACAATATCTTGGTACTTGCTCAGTCTTCACTTTTAGCAGAATCTCATACGAATCAACTTGTATCGTTTCTTCGAGAACATGGTTGGAGGATCAATTTACCAAAGAGTTCGTTGATTCCTCAGACAAGGGTAACCTTTTTAGGTTTCCAGATAGATTCAGTGTCCATGACTCTGTCGCTGACAAAAAAAAGACGTCTGAAATTGGTTTCAGCTTGTCGAAACCTTCAGTCTCAATCATTCCCTTCGGTAGCCTTATGCATGGAAATTCTAGGTCTTATGACTGCTGCATCGGACGCGATCCCCTTTGCTCGTTTTCACATGCGACCTCTTCAGCTTTGTATGCTGAACCAGTGGTGCAGGGATTACACAAAGATATCTCAATTGATATCTTTAAAACCGATTGTACGACACTCTCTGACGTGGTGGACAGATCGCCATCGTTTAGTTCAGGGGGCTTCTTTTGTTCTTCCGACCTGGACTGTGATTTCAACAGATACAAGTCTTACAGGTTGGGGAGCTGTTTGGGGGTCTCTGACAGCACAAGGGGTTTGGGAATCTCAGGAGGTGAGGTTACCAATCAATATTTTGGAACTCCGTGCAATTTTCAGAGCTCTTCAGTCATGGCCTCTTCTAAAGAGAGAATCGTTCATTTGTTTTCAGACAGACAATGTCACAACTGTGGCATATATCAATCATCAAGGAGGGACTCACAGTCCTCTGGCTATGAAAGAAGTATCTCGAATACTGGTATGGGCGGAATCCAGCTCCTGTCTAATTTCTGTGGTTCATATCCCAGGTATAGACAATTGGGAAGCGGATTATCTCAGTCGCCAAACGTTACATCCGGGCGAATGGTCTCTTCACCCAGAGGTTTTTCTTCAGATTGTTCAAATGTGGGTACTTCCAGAAATAGATCTGATGGCTTCTCATCTAAACAAGAAACTTCCCAGGTATCTGTCCAGATCCAGGGATCCTCAGGCGGAAGCAGTGGATGCATTGTCACTTCCTTGGAAGTATCATCCTGCCTATATCTTTCCGCCTCTAGTTCTTCCAAGAGTAATTTCCAAGATTCTGAAGGAATGCTAGTTTGTTCTGCTGGTGGCTCCAGCATGGCCTCACAGATTTTGGTATTCAGATCTTGTCCGGATGGCCTCTTGCCAACCGTGGACTCTTCCGTTAAGACCAGACCTTCTGTCGCAAGGCGCTTTTTTCCATCAGGATCTCAAATCCTTAAATTTGAAGGTATGGAGATTGAACGCTTGATTCTTAGTCAAAGAGGTTTCTCTGACTCTGTGATTAATACTATGTTACAGGCTCGCAAATCTGTATCTAGGAAGATATATTATCGAGTCTGGAAGACTTACATTTCTTGGTGTCTTTCTCATCATTTTTCCTGGCATTCTTTTAGAATTCCGAGAATTTTACAGTTTCTTCAGGATGGTTTGGATAAAGGTTTGTCTGCAAGTTCCTTGAAAGGACAAATCTCTGCACTTTCTGTTCTTTTTCACAGAAAGATTGCTAATCTTCCTGATATTCATTGTTTTGTACAAGCTTTGGTTCGTATAAAGCCTGTTATTAAGTCAATTTCTCCTCCTTGGAGTTTGAATTTGGTTCTGGGGGCTCTTCAAGCTCCTCCTTTTGAACCTATGCATTCACTGGACATTAAACTACTTTCTTGGAAAGTTTTATTTCTTTTGGCCATCTCTTCTGCTAGAAGAGTTTCTGAATTATCTGCTCTTTCTTGTGAGTCTCCTTTTCTGATTTTTCATCAGGATAAGGCGGTGTTGCAAACTTCTTTTAAATTTTTACCTAAGGTTGTGAATTCTAACAACATTAGTAGAGAAATTGTGGTTCCTTCATTGTGTCCTAATCCTAAGAATTCTAAGGAGAGATCTTTGCATTCTTTGGATGTAGTTAGAGCTTTGAAATATTATGTTGAAGCTACTAAGAATTTCCGAAAGACTTCTAGTCTATTTGTTATCTTTTCCGGTTCTAGGAAAGGTCAAAAGGCCTCTGCCTTTTCTTTGGCATCTTGGTTGAAATCTTTAATTCATCATGCTTATGTCGAGTCGGGTAAAACTCCGCCTCAAAGGATTACAGCTCATTCTACTAGGTCAGTTTCTACTTCCTGGGCGTTTAGTAATGAAGCTTCGGTTGATCAGATTTGCAAAGCAGCAACTTGGTTTTCTTTGCATACTTTTACTAAATTCTACCATTTTGATGTATTTTCTTCTTCTGAAGCAGTTTTTGGTACAAAAGTACTTCAGGCAGCTGTTTCAGTTTGATTCTTCTGCTTATAATTTCAGTTTTTTTTTTCATTATAAGATTTAAACTTTATTTTGGGTGTGGATTATTTTCAGCGGAATTGGCTGTCTTTATTTTATCCCTCCCTCTCTAGTGACTCTTGCGTGGAAGATCCACATCTTGGGTATTCATTATCCCATACGTCACTAGCTCATGTACTCTTGCTAATTACATGAAAGAAAATATAATTTATGTAAGAACTTACCTGATAAATTTATTTCTTTCATATTAGCAAGAGTCCATGAGGCCCACCCTTTTTGTGGTGGTTATGATTTTTTTGTATAAAGCACAATTATTCCAATTCCTTATTTTTTATGCTTTCGCACTTTGTCTTATCACCCCACTTCTTGGCTATGCGTTAAACTGATTTGTGGGTGTGGTGAGGGGGTGTATTTATAGGCATTTTGAGGTTTGGGAAACTTTGCCCCTCCTGGTAGGAATGTATATCCCATACGTCACTAGCTCATGGACTCTTGCTAATATGAAAGAAATAAATTTATCAGGTAAGTTCTTACATAAATTATGTTTTTGCATTCTATGGGAGAGGCATATTAGTGTTTCAGAAGTTTTTAATTTCTGACCTTGTTTACCTGTAAGTATAAGAGTAGTTTATCAGTCCCAGCAGGGATTACAACATCGTTAGACACCTGCATATTCACAGCATATGGCATTTGCTGGTTTATTTTCAGCGCGGCATTTTCATCCTGAAATACTTCAGGGTCCCCATTTAACCTGCTCCTGAGGCAAAGGTTAATTAAATCTATTTGTTTGGCATATTTATGTAAGAGATGATTGCCAATATATATTTGGGAAGTATTTAAAACAAAAAACAGGTGCTTTGCTGATTTATTACCTATAGAGATAGATAATAAACATTTAGCTGTGACATTATAGCTTTCAGACCTGTCATCCAGGCCATGGACACAGTGGTCTTGGGGAGAAAGGTATTTAATAATTTAATCAGTGATCTGCGATAATACGCCTTTGCTTATATAGCTAGCTTCCTGTTTTACGTTTAATTTAGCATACTTGGTTTCCCAAGGTCATACATTTGCATAGGGATAAATAGTTCATCCTTAACTTTCGCAATTTCTGCAAGGAATTGCGAATGATCTCCACCTTTAGGGGATTTAGGGTCCCCCTTGTGGAGGTATATGGTTAATAAATGGCCGTCTAAGGAAATATTTGCTATCTTTCCAGGCAAAATTTTAAAAGTATTACCATCAGAGCAACTTAAAGGAGTCTGATCATCTATTTGTAGGATAGTGATTTCAGGTACAGTCATTCCTGAAATAAATCTCCACAGCATCTGGTTTCTCTTCCACCACGTGACAGTTATGTCGGGTGCAAGATATACCGGACTGCTCTAAATTAATAGGCCTTTTTACTTGTGACCAAATTACATTATTTATGCAATCAATTATGGTGCTTAACCGTTTCAGAAGATCACTACCAATTATTAAACGATCAGTTGGCAGAGCCACTATAATGACAGGGTGCGTTATAACCCTGTTTCCCAGCTTTAATTTTAACCTTGCAGTACCATAGACTGTGAGAGAGTCACCCCAACACCTATTAGTGAACCATCAAATTCTTTTATTTTAGGTTTGTGGGGTGTTAGCTCATTTAGCTGTGTGTAGTACCTGTGGGATAAAATAGTTGCCTGAGATCCAGTATCAATTTATCTCATGATAGGGTTGGAAACTGAATCCTGGAGCTCCGCTAATACATAATATCTCCATGCAGTTTCTACCATTTCACACATAAAATTGGTATGATTACACATCTGTGGGCTTTGCCACGAGTTACCTGAATACGCCATGTTACCTGATGCAGAAGAATTCTCATTCTTACCGGTCCTCTCTTCTATAATAGGGCTGACAGGGTTCCTGGGTACTGCATCTGTGGAAATAAGGTTAAGAGAATACTGCAAAGGAAGAGATTTGTTAGAGCTTCCAGGCTGAAGTTGCTCGTCATCACAGCTAAATTGTCCGTCTCTGGTCTATAGGGAGAGAATATGATTAGTACCATTATTGACATTTATCATTTTATTTGGGTTATCTCTCCCCTGTCCCCTGTGGTATTTATGACTGTGCCTGTGGCCCACTGCTGGCCACTCACTGTACCTCTAAAAAAGAATTATTAGGGTTCTGAACCGTCAAAGCTTAACTCATATTAGTAAATACTGTACATAATTGACTTATTTGTGTACTGAATTGGCCCACTTGAATGAAGAAGCCATTTTTACCCATGCACCGATTTTTTTTTTGATATCCCAGGGTATTAATTCCTGGATCCTTGGGATCCCTCAGAATCATAGCTATTGTTCCAATTTTGACGTGGTTGTCTTTGGGGTTCAACTTGTTCAGCGTTAATGTCTTGGGGAGCACTATTTACTTGGGGTGTCTGGTTATCCTGAGAGTATTTTTGCCATTTTTAGTATTTATTTTTACGGGGATACCGATAACCTTGTGGGTTTTCATCTCTTTGAGGATAGCTATTTGGATATGCCCCCCATTTTGAGTATATTCTCTCTGCACCTCAGGCCGTGATGGGTAAGGGGCAGAGTTAAAACTTTGTGGGGAAGGCCTGTTTTCTCGGGCCACTAATGCATACGTTTTCTTGTTAGACTCCAAATTGAGGGGGCTAGGTGACACCCTAGTTTCTGACACAATTTTGAGGCTGGATCTTGGTTCCGTTTTAACCCCCTGTTCACCGGACTGCTGAAATAGACAATCACCTCATGTTATAAATTCAGGAAACTGCTATACCTCAGAGGAGGGGGAGGGAAGCTCTAGTAGTGAGTCAGAGGGCGGAGCCACAGCTACCCAAATAGCCCACGTAGTACTATTCAGAAGTGTATTTCTGACCCAATAGGGGTCCTTTGTTTAAATTCTTCCCTAAAGTTCTGCAGTTCATTCCTGATCAATTCTTTAAGGGATTTAGAATTATCTGCATTTTCCTCATTGCTAATAGAGAGGTTTTCATTATGACGATACGGCCTTTTTAAACCACTTTAACTCTTTGGCTTTGTGCAAGTTTGTTTATGCAAGTCTTCTATTTGAGCTATTAAACTCTGGTTATATTTTTGTAAGGTGGCCACGTTTTGGGCAAATTTTATCCTGGACTCGTTCTGCCTCTTCCTCATCTAACCCTAAGGAATAATTGTTACCCCTCAGTTGCTCCAATTGTGAATTTTGTACTTCAATTTTATTTTACATTTCATCGTTCACATAGTGTAGCAGACCGCAAGTTTTGAAAATGATTTTGTCACGTTTCCCCCGCTTTTGAGGTTGGCCCAATTTTAACAGCCCTTGAAAATTTTTGTTTTCGCCACACCATATATTATTTGCAATATTTTTATCCTTAGTCTTAATGTAAGCGCTTCATTCTCCTTTAATACTTAATCTATTTTTAAGGTGAGTAATGGCTTCTGTTTTAAGCGTTTCTGCCTGACTAAAGGGCGATTTTGGGGAACATATTTCAACACTATATATAGATTCAATTGATTCACTTCTAGCAACAGACATTATTATATTGGCTTAGTATTTGGTTAAATTAAAACGCTAATACAATTTTGACCAACAAGAAGAAGAAAAACATTATTCAACAATATTAATATTAATTGAAATATGAATAAAAAAAATAAATTTTCTTAATCAATTTTTCAAAAAAATAATTTTATATATATATATATATATATATATATATATATAATCTCTATTTACTACAAATATATTATATCAATGTGATAAATTTAATAATTTCTACTAGCGGTGCCTCCAAATAATATGTCAGTATATAGCAGGGTTATAATATAATTTATTTAATAATTATCCTTTAAAATAACCTCCAATGAAAATGCATATACAAAACAATTAAAATCAATATTTTATTCCTAACTTCTTTATATTGGTTAAAGTTATAAACACATTAAATTATATTTATAGAAACCATATTATGAATAAGATGATACACACTTATGCTGTTACAATAATCAGTGCTTTCCAAACTGTGTGTCGTGACACATTAGTGTGTCAGCAGCAGTGTGTAGGTGTGTCCCTGCTACAGCACAAATTTCTTTTGAATTTAAAATTCTTTTTAAATGTTTTTTTTTTTGGTTTCTGACTTTCCGCCTGCCTGCTACGCATATCACGTAGTTGACACGTGATTGATACCTAGGGGATCACAGATCATTTTAACCTATTGGCGCAGCTTAGCGGGAACTGAAACTATTCCCATTGGCGGCACATTGGCTCTTGACTCCACGTGTAGTCTCCTCAATCGGCTCGTGACTGCACGTGTAGTCAGTGAGTGGGACAGCAGTGTGTTTGCAGCACGGTCAGTAGTCAGTCGGACTCGCAGAGCTCTGAGGGCAGCAGCTTAAACGCTGAGCTGAAGTCAGAAGTCAAAGTCTTTTGGTTTTTTTTTGCAGCTAGCTCCCAGTAGTGCATTGCTACTTTTGATATATGGATAGGAAGTGGAAGCTTAAAAATGCTTGATGATGAAATGCGAGTGTCTTTATCTAATATTCCACCAAATATTTAGAAACTGTGTTTATCCCATAAACCTCATACATCCCATTAAGATAGTAAGTAGCTATTGGTGTTATTAAATTTTTTTTTTTTTTAACTCTTGCACATACATACTGTTACTTGTAAATACATTTTGTTTTTATATAATTTATGTATGTGTCCGTATCTCTTAAAAA
Source organism: Bombina bombina (assembly GCF_027579735.1). NCBI lineage: Eukaryota > Metazoa > Chordata > Amphibia > Anura > Bombinatoridae > Bombina > Bombina bombina. Next base: position 964,920,344 of record NC_069500.1, on the reverse strand, counting down.
AAGTTAGTTTAACCTCCTAGTTGCTAGTATAACTGAAATGATGTAGGTCTGAAAAGTGTGTCGCCAACATGAAAAGTTTGGAAAGCTCTGAAATAATATTTACCATGCAAACCAAATGTACCTTTAAAACTAACCTTACTCACAATGAATCTCCCAAATCAGAGTCGCATTAAAATACCACAATATGGACCGCTAACTTTTACTTAGCCCACAAATTATTCTATATAACTCCAATTAAAAACATCAGAAATATATATACAGATGGCCCTCGGTTTACGCCGGTTCAATTTGCGCTGTTTCAGAATAACAACCTTTCTTTCTCAGTCATGTAACTGCTATTGAAAAGCATTGAAAAGCAGTGCACTAATTAAAATAGCCAGTAGGAGCTGTCCGCTTGTGTTGCAGCAAAGTTATGCAACTTAGCAGACTGAAATTAATCTGTGTACACAGAACAGACCTTAGCTATCGAGCAAAAAGATCTAGCAGCCACTTCCCTATTATCTTCCTGTCCAGCTGCTTGAGGTGAGTGTGCCTAACTGTCTATTAATCACTGCAGATTGAAATGCATAGAATAGGTGCAGACCCAATATTATCTAACATGCTAACAATGTAGAGAAATGTATGCAGAAAAATGCAAGTCAATTTTTTTTTGTTCATTAAACTAAGTTTGATGATACAGTCTATTGTGTGATTATTTAATTAGGTTTATAATGCTGTTTAGCATTTAATGTTTTCATTTTAAAGCTTTAAAAATTAATATATTAGGTGTTACTTATGACAATTTTGAGAGGGGCCTCGAATCTAACTCCCTCACTTCCCATTGACTTACATTATAAACTGGGTTTCAATTTACAACTGTATTATTAATGCAAACAGCCAATTTATCTGAGCTGAAATAACCTCTTATTTAACTGCAATAAGGCAATTCTAAAATATATAGTTGCAAATATAAATTATTTAGCACTAAATATGACTAGTTAAACTACACAGGACTATGAACATGATCTTAAAATACAAATGGTGCCCTTTTAAAATTACTAACTGGCATTGCAATCTAGTTGTAGTTACCAAATACCTTTGATTCAAATATTATATATATTTATCAATTGCGTATACTTTACACAAATAAACAAATTAATATTTCAGTTTTCTCCGATAAGTCCAATTTCACCTCATAAATTAAGAGGTGATTTTTGCAAGATGGATGAAAGTTAGATACAGATTTGCTTTATAGAGATTGGATTCCAAGGCAACAGTTTGTCAGTCAAAATTCAGCAGCAAAGACCTTTCTTTTTTTCTTCTCTTGCATGAGGCTATATCACGTGATATAACCCCACCCCTTTTTATTCTAATCCTTGGTGAAATTGAAAACCCCCCATGGAAGCTTGTCTGTGATAGGCCCCTTGAGCTGAACATCTCTTGGTTATTTGGGAGACGCCTCCCTGAGTAGCCAAATGCCTTTTGGTTGTAATACCATTTTTGAACCATAGGTGGCAGCAGATAACCAGATATGCAGTTTTTTTTTTTTTTTAATTCTTTTTATTGAGGAAAACACACAGGTACAATCAATTAAGTGCATATACTGACATGCCAGGTTACAACAACAAGAGATTTCATATTATGGAATGAACATAGCATGTAAAATAACGATACAACATCTAAAGTAACATATTGGCCTTTAGAAAATACATAGCAGTATCATAAATTTTCATAAAGTATAACACATGTGAACTGCAAGCGTGTATACAGATTACTATTATAACCTGGATTAATCCATGCAATGGGAGGGTATGTCAAGTTTTGTTAATTATTACCTCTTGTTGCACCTGCGCTTCCTTGTTTTTTATTTTTAATACAATAACACACAACACAGAACAAAACAATAAAACTCCCTAAACTAAACATAGAAAAAAAACCACGCCATACAGATCAGTCAGTGGTGTAGATATATTGTCAGTCGTAGTGTCAGTAAGTCGTGTTTCATATGAATGATATGAAGTGATTTGCCAGTCTTCAGGTTATACGACAGGGTCTATGTGTCAATATATGGTGAAGTTCTGAGATAAGCTCGGAGTAATTCAATAATGGGGAAATTACCAAAGATCCTATATAAGGATGATCATGAAGGGAGTCGCATTCCCCGGGAATTTTAATAAGATTGCCTCTCTCATATCAAATCATAGGTTTCAGTGTCTTAAAGGTATACCAACTATTTAAGCATGGGCTTTGTCAAATTAAAAGTTATTTTCCCTCAGAGAGGATATACATTTAGAAATGTGATCATTTGTCCTAAGATTCTCTGAAGGAGTCAACGATACAACAGCAATAACCCGTCAATAGGGGGGCTAATGTCCGATAAGTTTACAAGTCGGCTATGAGGCAGAGATCTACTATGCGAGGTTGTGGATATGTTAGAGTCAGCTGGTCAGACCCGATATGAATTCACCACCGGATATGAACATCTATTGACACAGTAGTGCAAAGTGTAATAGGGTATATGTATAAAACAACTGGCTGCCCCTATCCAACCAGAACAGAGAACATACACCACATCCAGTCACACATAGTAAAACAATAAAATAAAATAATATAATATGAAATAAAACTCGCTACACTAAACCTATAAACCAACCTCAACAACCTAGATGAGACAGATGTGCAGATATATTGGCAGTCTTACTGTCACTAGCCTATATTTCAGATGCAGAAATTGATTTGCCAGTGTTTAAATTCTCACATATCTAATCCTGAGTTTAGTTGTCTTATAGACAGGGAAGCTAGTGAAGCATGGGCAGATTAAATAGATCATTATGCACTTTGTCTAGCTAGTGTCCATACATCCTCAAGCAAGATATAAATTTGGGGGTGTTAACTGCAGACACATTAATGGAGTCAGCAAATGAGTGCAAAATATAGAAGAGTATATATAGAACAGGTGTCTGCCCCCATCCCCCAACCCCCAAGAGCACATTCTGTAAGTAAAGGACTCCACATGTCGCCAGTAGTTGCCCGTGTATATACAGTGAGATATGTATTACCATGCTTTAGAACAAAATAAGCAGCTTTGATAAAATGCTCAGGTTCCCCTAAGCAGCCATTAAATAGGACAAACTGCATAAATCAAAACAAAATAAAAATTCGGCTAGTACCATACAAGACTAAAAGCTTGTAATTTAGACCAAGGGGTGAACAGCAGTCCATAGTGCAAATGTGTGGATTAAAATGTAGCCGATAAATAAGCAAGTTCCATGATGCCTGAGTCTTCATGTGAAGTTGCACACACAGTCTAGCCAGTCCCCATACGTTTATTGTGTTATGAAGGGATTCAAGATTAAATGTCATTAGGTTATCAGTCCCTACCAAATATAGACTGCCAGGACAAGTGTTCACCCAATACCTGCTGGAAGGGATAATCCACGTAGTGTAACTACTCTAGGAATGATTCGCCATATGGTACAGCCAGGCCATGGTGCATTCATCTCAAGGGGCAGCAAGATATGAACACCACCGCTCTTTAGAGGAAATACGTGTGAGGTTTCAGGGTCGCCAAATTCTGAATTTCTATTCAATGTCGATTCAGTCAGATCAGATGGCTTGCATTCTTGGCTCACCCGCAGATAGTAGAATGACGTAGGTGATTCCAAAGCAGATGTCTGCCATGATTTCCAGGGAAAGTCCCCCACAGTAGTGCCGTACATTGCACACATGTCGTCTTCTGGAGCTCTGATTCCCATGGAGTACGAGAAATAGGTGTCTGTATAATAATACCGATAGGCTGATACAGGTCCCCCTGGGTATTTAGCCTGTTGTGCTGAGATACAGCTTGTCGGGTGACCAGTCAAGGTGCGTCCTTCACCAGTCTCACATGCGTCCGGTCTCCGCCGGGTCACAACTGCTGCCTTCTGTACTTCTTCGCATAGCTCCAAGCAGGTGTCCAGTAGACCATCCAGCAGCGGGGTAAACACTGCACTTAGCTCTTTAATAATGTCTGGGTTAGCAAACATATTTACTTCAACAGGTGATGAGTAGATAACGGTGGCGGTAAATAGTTTCCCCTAACGTGTCAGGGAAAGTCCTTCTTGGATAAATGCCTTCCGGGGTTGAGAAGATGCTATAGTCTCAATCCACTATGGTTCCCAGGCACGAATTCTGCCAAGGGAGGTGTGGATGGCCAAGAATTACGGCAGTAAAATGATAGTTAAAACATAGTCTCCACAGAGCTTCAGCCTGTTGCTGCCATCTTGGAATGCCTCCCACCATCAATGCTGCTACAGTTTAATTATCTAACCTTTAAAATGTTTATTTTATTTACTATAATTCCAGTATTAATAAATCATATGCTAAATATACCTGGGACCATATAGTGCCATTTTCTTTGATTATTTTAATATGAAATAGGAGTATACTACTAGTAATCATATTAATAAGCAGTTTACTGTTAATTATTTTTCTTCAACGAATCATAGCATTTAACATCCTGGCATTATATTGTATCTTAAATGAAATACTGTATATTTCACGTTTCTAATAATTTTTGAGTGCATATATTTATGTTTATGACCAATATTCATAGGACATCTTGTTGTCTGAAAAATAAAGAAACAGATGTTATTTTGAAATAAACATGTATACATTTACTATACAGCTATTTATTAAGTTCAGAAAATACTAATATAATCTAATATTTTACTGTTAGGCACTTCTTCTCAAGATATATATATATATATATATATATATATATATATATATATATATATATATATATATATATATATATATATATATATATTTATACAGTCTGAGTATCAATTAAATCTTTGAGAATTATACAGTTCATTTATATGAATTTCTAACTTCTCTTTTTTTTTAAATCACGATTTACATTTCCAGTTTGTCTGGGATGAGAATGTATATTTTAACTCAGCAGGGACAATTTAACACCTAGATGAGATGAGCTACATCCTTTGAGAATGGTTGTATAATTCATTATCCTTACAGCCGGAGCAACTGGTTTTCAGATAGGGAAAAATTATTTGCACAGGCCTCCTTTGAAATGTATAATTGGGATATTCTGGCTTGTGATGTGTTCAAAGAGGTCCTTACAGACATTGAGAGGCCCATTTATCAAGCTCCGAATGGAGCTTGAGGGCCAGTGTTTCTAAAGACTGCTGCTCCATAACGTAATCGTCACAACTCAACCCAATCCAGTATGATCGGGTTGATTGACACCTCCATGCTTGCGGCCCATTGGCTACGAGTCTGCAGGGGGCGGCGTTGCACCAGCAGCTCTTGTGAGCTGCTTGTGCAATGCTGAATACGGAGAGCTCTCCGCATTCAGTGATGTCTGTCAAACCTGATCCGCACTGTCTGATCAGGTCCGACAGACATTTGATAAATAGGCCTCTTAGGCTCTTTCCCTGTCCTCACTAATTGAACCAAATGTTTTCCCATTTTTACCTAGCTTGTCTTAAACAACAAGGAGGATAGTGGTGATCTGATAGGAACTTTAACTTCACACCTTAGGCAGGAAACCTTTGAAAGCAATTCCTTTGTTGTTGAAATCTGTGCTTCAGAACGAGAGGGGATTGTTTTACAAACAGTTTCACAAATAAAATGAGTTCTTGGTCTTATCATATAGCTATGTGTAGATAAATATACATTCATATATATATATATATATATATATATATATATATATATATATATATATATATATATATATATATATATATATATATATATTATTTAATAACACTCACAGATATCCTGACACACCTTTAGATTTTTTTAATCTAAAGAACCAGATTACGAGTGGAAGGTATTTAGCTCTTTCGCTAGAGCGCTAATTGAGCTAGAAGTAAACTTTTTGTATGCGTTGGGTTGTGCTCATATTATGAGTTTAAAGAAGATCGCACGCACAATAACCTATTCCCCTATTGAAGTCAATGGAGCAAAAAAAAAATGAGGGAAAAGTGGAAAAACACCCCACTCGCACGCAGACCCGATACCATACTCATGTGCGCTATGCGCTAAACCGACATAAAAATAGGAATATTTCACTTTCCGATGTTTTTCTGTTTATTTATGAATACATATGTCTAACTATATCTGATGGTATTTCGGTACAATATATAAACACATGCACAAAATTCTATATAGGTACAGATACAGTTTCTCACAAAAGTGAGTACACCCCTCACATTTTTGTAAATATTGTATTATATCTTTTCATGTGACAGCACTGAAGAAATGACACTTTGCTGCAATGTAAAGTAGTGAATGTAGTGAATGTACAGTCTGTATAAGAGTGTACATTTGCTGTCCCCTCAAAATAACTCAACACACAGCCATTAATGTCTAAACCATTGGCAACAAAAGTGAGTACACCCCTAAGTGGAAATGTCCAAATTGGGCCCAATTAGCCATTTTCCCTCCCCGTGTCATGTGATTTGTTAATGTTACAAGGTTTGAGGTATGAATGGGGAGCAGGTGTGTTACATTTGGTTTTATTGCTCTCACACACTCTCATACTGGTCACTGGAAGTTTAACATGGCACCTCAAGATCTCTCTGAGGATCTGAAAAAAAGAATTATTGCTCTACATAAAGATGGCCTAGGCTATAAGAAAATTGCCAAGACCCTGAGACTGAGCTGCAGCACGGTGGGCAAGACCATACAGTGGTTTCACAGGACTGGTTCCACTCAGAACAGGCCTCACCATGGACGACCAAAGAAGTTGAGTGCACATGCTCTGCGTCATATCCAGTGGTTGTCTTTGGGAAATAGACATATGAATGCTGCCAGCATTGCTGCAGAGGTTGGAGGGTCAGCCTGTCAGTGCTCAGACCATACGCCGCACACTGCATCAAATTGGTCTGCATGGCTGTCGTCCCAGAAGGAAGCCTCTTCTAAAGATGATGCACAAGAAAGCCCACAAACAGTTTGCTGTAGACAAGCAGACTAAGGACGTGGATTACTGGAACCATGTCCTGTGGTCCGATGAGACCAAAATAAACTTATTTGGTTCAGATAGTGTCAAGCGTGTGTGTGGCGGCAACCAGGTGAGGAGTACAAAGACAAGTGTGTCTTGCCTACAGTCAAACATGGTGGTGGGAGTGTCATGGTTTGTGCCTGCATGAGTGCTGCCGGCACACTGGGGAGCTACAGTTCATTGAGGGAACCATAAATGCCAACATGTACTATGACATACTGAATCAGAGCATGACCCCCCCCCCCCTTCAGAGACTGTGCCACAGGGCACCTCCAAGACGGCCACTGCCTTGCTAAAGAAGCTGAGGGTAAAGGTGATGGACTGGCCAAGCATGTCTCCAGACCTAAACCTATTAAGCATCTGTGGGGCATCCTCAAACAGAAGGTGGGGGAGCGCAAGGTCTTTAACATCCACCAGCTCTGTGATGTCGTCATGGAGGAGTGGAAGAGGACTCCAGTGGCAACCTGTGAAGCTCTGGTGAACTCCATGCCCAAGAGTGTTAAGGCAGTGCTGGAAAATAGTGGTGGCCACACAAAATATTGACACTTTGGGCCCAATTTGAACATTTCCACTTAGGGGTGTACTCACTTTTGTTGCCAACGGTTTAGACATTAATGACTGTGTGTTGAGTTATCTTGAGGGGACAGCAAATTTACACTGTTATACAAGCTGTACACTCACTACTTTACATTGTAGCAAAGTGTCATTTCTTCAGTGTTATCACATGAAGATATAATAAAATATTTACAAAAATGTGAGGGGTGCACTCACTTTTGAGAGATACTGTATATATAGGAATATCTATTAATAAATACTTAAAACATATTCTGCTTTGTTATCCTATAGCAACGCAAAGGTAAATGTCTTATAATTACAAGCTGTCTCTTTACTCGTCACATTACCCTCCAGCAATCTTCTTTGTGTAGCAGAGTTCCAGAGGAAACCCTAGCACACTTACTACACTGTACTGTAGGCATACATGCAACATGGCTGCAACAGTGCAACTCAGACACATGTGAGCTCACGCTTACATCTTGTTCTTAGACCAGTATTAGGTAAGAGAACAGTAGGTGAAGTAGAGAAAAAACATATATATGTATAGAGAGAGAGATCGCTATCAAGAAGTGTAAGAAGTCGTGTAATTGTAAATAATATTTTTTAAATGTAATTTTATTAGGCATTGCTAACATGAATTCCTTCCAAACAGTACAATCTGCAATGCCTCTTTAATGAACTTTAAATGTTTTATTTCTCTGGATCCGAACGTTTCAAATTAATACTCAAACCAATACTTGTTTGTTTCTGAATAACTCAGTCTAAATATATTTTTTTAATTTTTTTCAACTATCTTACAGGTATAGAGAGCAGCGAAAAAATTCAGCAGACCGGCATTCTTCAAGTGCTTGCAAATCTTTTGAACTCGCAATCCAACTGCACAGCAAAAGTAGCTCACATCATAGCAGAAATAGCAAAAAATGGTGAGGTTTTCCAAGGGAACTTTAACTGCTGGAACATCTTCCGTTTTGCTCTTCATTTGTCAGTATGTTTTATTTCATCTTTGTTTCATTTCTTAGATTAGACCTTGTTAAGTTGTCATTTCCGTAGCCTCTTATATCATTTTTAACATGTTTATGGAAATTATGCATCCTTATTTCATTTATTTGTATGCTTCATTAAATTGTGTGTATGGTTTTGTGTAAATTAAGACACAGGTTTTTTTTTGTGTGTGTGTTTGTAGCTTGATCATCACCATGTCAACTTCATTACTATCATATTACAAAGAATTGCTCCATAACAGAATATTGATTTTTACGTTTATGGTGTATAGTCGGAGGTGGAAAGTAGCCAACAGATTTTACTAAAAGAATAACTGCAGTATTATTATTATTATTATTATACGCCTTCAGTAGCAGCACAGAAAAAGCACAACTGTAACAAGACAACCAATAAGAAGAAGAAATAGTATATAACCATTCCCCAAACAGCCACAAGGCCAATTTCAAGTCAGTCTTCTCAAACTATTATCCAGAAGTTAGTTCTCCATCTAATATGCAAACATTGAAGTTTAATAGGATGATAAAATTAAACTAAAAAGAACAAATAAAATAGCGAAACCTTTCAGATTCTATTTATTTTTACACCACTCTAAAAATGTTAAAAGGCATGGTTAAAGGGACTGTCTCCTTGTTTTTTTTATTGTTTAAAAAGATAAATAATACCTTTACTACCCATTCCCCAGCTTTGCACAACCAACAATATTATATTAATATACTTTATAACATCTAAATCTCTGCCTGTCTCTAAGCTCCTGCAGGCTGCTTCTTATCTCAGTGCATTTTATTAACTTTTCCGGCGATCCCATGCCTGCAGGTCCTCTGTACTTTGTCAGCAATGACAAAACCGTCTCTCTCCAATCCCAGGGGCGTCCATCTGGTGAGGCCACGCCGTGATTGGAGAAAACCGGTTTCGTCATTGCTGTGTAAGTACAGCAGGAAGAATTATACGGGGGATCGGCGATCCAGCGTTTCAGGAGAAGAAGGTAAGTATTTGTAGAATCCGGTACAATGTAAACTTTCATGAATGAAAGTGCCCCTGTTTTTAATATTTTTTTTTTTAACGGGCACTTTATCATGAAAGTTGACATTCACTTTAAATACAGGTAATTGCAGAGGTAATAGGGTATACTAATATAACAGTGTTGATTAAGCAGAAATGGGGAATGGGTAATAAAGGGATTATCTATCTTTTTAAACAATAAAAAAAATTCAAATAGACTGTCCCTTTAAAATAGATTGCTCTGAAAGTGGAATTCTGTGATCAAGGGGTGGCATGTTGTGGCTACAAGAATTATGCCTAAGTCTTAAATCCTTAGTTGCTGCCTTCCCTCTTGTGGAGTGTCTGCCAAGAGAAGACTCAGTATGCCATAGTCCATGCTGGGCTAAAATGGAATTGGAGATTAGATAGTGCATCTTTGATATAAATCATCAACAGCTGAACAGCTGGAAAGGACAATTGTACAAACTGCTTTTCTGCTTGGAAGAAAAAGTGTGAATTTGGTACCAAAAGAAAGATGAAAAAAACCCAGCATTGTAAACTTTACAAATTGTTGTGACAAAAATATGAAGGAGGAAAAGAACTGTGTTCATATTACAAAGGTTGTGTAGAAATATCAAACTAAATGCCTGTCATATGCTTAAATGTTAGAGATTCTTTATCACTTGTGATTTTTTTTTTTTAAAATAACATATGCCAAAATGGTTACAGATTTATGTGTATACAATGATAGGACACACTTTGTGTACCCAAAACCATTATAATTTAATCATCTCTTAGAGGTACAGTAAACACCTTGAGAATTTCATATAAAATGTTATGTGAAGTAAAATTTCTTTGCGATATGTTCTCATTATTTATATTGTGCTCTTTTAGCTTAGAAAAGTAAGGATTTTCTTATTTTCATATCTAGAAATGCACATAGCAGACCTCTCAACACTAACCCTGCTGCATATCTTTTCCTAATTGTCAGATAACCGCTGCAAAATAATCATTATACTAACATAATGACAGTAGCTAACTTTGTCCTCTGCAGACTCAAGCTCCTCCATATAAGGAAATAATTGGGTGGAGTTTTCCATCTAAAGAGGAGGAGAGTCCACTGCTTCATTCATTACTTGTGGGAATTAAGAACCTGGCCACCAGGAGGAGGCAAAGACACCCCAGCCAAAGGCTTAAATACCTCCCCCACTTCCCTCATCCCCCTGTCATTCTTTGTCTTTCATCACAGGAGGATGGCAGAGGAGTGCTGGAGTTTTGGAGTAGTCTCTTATGGAGGGTAGTACTCTTCGCAGTGGGACTGGAGTTTTAAGTAGTCCTGTTAGCCTCTCAGTGAGAGCCAGGGTGAAAGTTAGAGCCTGGAGATGCAGGGAGAGTCTTTCTGCAAAACCATCCCTACTCATATTAACAGCTCCATAAGCAATCAGCGTTGACGAGTTTCGCTACCTGCTTTCTTCACTCAAGTCCATATCAGGAGCGAGGCTACTAACCTGTCACACTTGAAGGGCTGTGTTCCTGTTCCACGGCGTAAATTCTGGTATGATTGTTTCATTTTTTTTATTACTAATGATAACTTAGAAGACAGAGTCACAGTGTGGCCCCTTTTTATCTTTACAGAATCAAGGGTTAATATTCCTGGAAGGGGGATTATTGAACGGGGGGGGGGGGTTATACATGATATTGTTTATTGTGTCGTTGCTGCGTTATGTGCAAGATGAGGCTCTGGCAATGTGTGGAACTTTCAGGTTACTTGCGGAAGCTTTGCGCAGCCATTTTTTGATGCGTATTTCCATAGTGCAGGGGCGGTCCTGCCAGGCATTCCATGGGTCTGGGTGGGGCTATCTATCCTTCCTGTTGATCTGTGGCGCAGGAGACGTAGCGGTTTCTGTATTCCGGGTCCTAGGAGGTAGTGAGTGCCTCGGCCATTGGTGGTATAAAAGTGCCTTTATAAATAAATAAAGTTAGTCTAACCAAACGCGTGAGCAATGGAGGACTCTGACGCATTGGAGGGCTCTCCTTCCTTAATAAAGTCTTACTCCTGTGTTTATTGTTCCACATAGATCAGCCTGCTCATCTATGTTCCACATGCCTTGATAAAGTTACAACATCTAAATGTAAACAGATGTCTAGTGCTACTGAGCCGTCCACCTCTGAGGTTTTTTCGTCCTGGGAGGTGCATTCCCTACATTCATCTCCGATTGCACATGCATTGCCCCAGGGTCCAACCATTACTCCTTCGGGAGAGATTCGTTGGCCGTCAAACTTTGAGGACCAACTGGAATCTGCTGTTTTGAAAGTGATCCATGCCTTACCATGTTCTGCTAAGCGCAAGCGTATGGTTTATCATAGCGGTCCGGCCCAAGGTTTGTCCTCGCCGATGGAAGATCCAGAGGCTCTATACGATGACGGGCCCACTCCATCTCTTCGGAGGATGCCCCTTCTGGGTCAGAGTCCGTGTCATCGAAACCTCTGGCGACGGAGGAGCCTGGTTATGGGTTTAGGATGGAAAATTTGCGCTTTCTCCTACGGCAAGTGCTTGCTACTCTGGAGGTTCTGGAGCCTACGATACCAGAGGAACCTGCGATTCCTAAGATTGACAAAGTTTACGAGGACAGGGTAGTAACTCAGTCTTTCCCGGTTCCCGGTAAGATGGCTAATATTATTAAGAACAAATGGGAGCGATTAGGTTCTTCCTTTTCCCCTTCTTCTTTTAATAAACTGTTCTCCGTTCCGGACTCTCAGCTTGAGTTGTGGTGGACCATCCCTAAGGTGGATGGGGCTATCTCTACGCTCGCGAAACGGAGCGAGGATAGTTCGTCGTTTAAAGAGCCCATGGATAAAAAGCTGTAAAACATGTTGAGAAAGATGTTTCAGCACACTGGGTTTGTTTTTCAGCTAGCAGTGGCCATTGCGGTGGTCGCTGGAGCTGCGACATATTGGTGTGAATCCCTGTGTGAAATGGTCGAGGGGGAGACATCCATCGACGAGATACAGAAGAAGATTAAGGCACTGAAGTTCGCCAATTCTTTCATCTGTGATGCCAATATGCAAATTATTCGCCTGAATGCTAAGGTGTCAGATTTTTCTGTTTTAGCGCGCAGGGCTTTGTGGCTAAAATCTTGGTCTGTAGACATGACCTCTAAGACAAGGCTGTTGTCCCTGCCTTTTCCATGAAAGATCCTGTTTTGTCTAGTTTGTATTCGATTATATCCACGGTTACGGGGTGCAAGGGTGCTTTCCTACTGCAGGATAAGAAGGCTAAGCCTAAAGGATCTACTTTTCACCCCTTTCGTGCGGACAAGGCCCAGCGCCAGCAACCCACCGCAAAAGAGGACCAGTCCAAGGGATCTCAGAAGCCGGCTCAATCTTGGAACAAGTTTAAGCAGAGCCAGAAGCCCGCCGAGACGAAATTGGCATGAACGGGGCAGCCCCCGACCGGTCTCCGAATCACGTAGGGGGCAGATTATCTCTATTCTCAGATGCATGGTTGCAGGACGTTTAGGACCCTTGGGTTCTAGAAGTGGTCTCCCAGGGTTACACTATAGGGTTCAGATCCCATCCGCCTGAGGGCAGATTCCTCCTGTCAAACCTGTCTTCAAGACCGGAAAAGAGAGAGGCCTTTCTAGAGTGTATGAGAGATCTCGCCTCTCTCTGGGTTATCGTACCAGTACCCCTAGCAGAAAGGGGTCTAGGGAACTATTCCAATCTTTTTGTGGTCCCAAAGAAGGAGGGCACGTTCCGCCCGATTCTGGACCTAAAGTGTTTAAACAAGTTTCTGAGTGTTCCATCGTTCAAAATGGAAACGATCATATCTATTCTGCCCCTAGTTCAAGAGGGACAGTTCATGACAACTGTGACTTTTTAAGGACGCTTACCTTCATGTGCCAATTCACAGGGACCACTTCAGGTTCCTAAGATTTGCGTTTCTGGACCAACACTTCACGTTTGTGGCCCTTCCTTTTGGTCTGGCGGCGGCCTTGAGTGTCTTCACGAAGGTTCTGGGGGCGCAGCTTGCAGTGGCCAGATCCAGGGGCATTGTGGTGGCGCTGTACCTGGATGACATCCTAGTTCAGGCGCCATCGCTCGTCCTCGCAGAGGATCATTTGAGTGCTCATCTTCTTCTGCTCCAGTCTCACGGGTGGAAGATCAACGCAGGAAAGAGTTCCCTGGTTCCCAGCAACAGGGTGGAGTTCCTGGGAACGATAATAGACTCTATGTACATGAAGATATTTCTCACAGATCAGCGGCGCAGGAAGCTTGCATCCACCTGTCTTGCCCTTCAGTCCTCCACAAGCCAGTCGGTGGCTCAATGTATGGAGGTGATGGGTCTCATGGGGTCGAGCATAGATGTCATCCCATTCGCCAGGTTCCATTTTAGGCCTTTTCAATTGTGCATGTTGAGACAGTGGAACGACGATCATTCAGATCTATCACAGCTGATATTCATTGATGCTCGGACCCGGAACTCCCTCCCTTGGTGGATTCGTCCTGAGCAACTGTCCATGAGGACATCCTTCTTGCGTCCGTCCTGGGAGATTGTGACCACGGACGCCAGTCTGACAGGATGGGGAGCTGTTTGGGGTGCCACAAGGAAGATGGTCCTGGGAGGAGTCTCTCCTTCCTATCAACATTCTAGAACTATGAGCAATTTACAATGCTCTGAAGGTGTGGCCTTCTCTGGAGTCAGCTTCATCAGATTCCAGACCGACAACCTTACCTCGGTGGCTTACATAAAACATCAGGGGGGTATGAGGAGCTCGCTCGTGATGAGAGAGGTGTCTCGGATTTTGGAGTGGGCGGAGTCCCACAACTGCTCGCTCTCAGCGATTCACATTCCGGAAGATGACAACTGGGAGGCGTACTTTCTCAGCAGACAATCCTTCCTTCCGGGGCAAAGGTCTCCTCACCCCGAGGTGTTTGCGGAGATTTGTCATAGATGGGGAGCGCCGGAGATAGATCTCATGGCGTCCAGACTCAATTGCAAGCTACCTTGATACAGGTCGAGGTCCAGGGATACCCAGGCAGAGCTGATAGATGCCTTAGTGGTTCCTTGGGGATTCAACCTAGCTTACATTTTTCCACTGTTACCTCTTCTACCTCGCGTAGTAGCACGCATCAAACAGGAGTGGGCCCTGGTCATTCTGATTGCTCCTTCCTGGCCGCGGAGGACATGGTTTGTGGATCTGGTGGGGATGTAATCCTCTCTGCCGTGGAGGTTACCCTGTCGCAGGGATCTGCTTTCACAGGACCCCTTTCAACATCGAAATCTAGATTCTCTGAGGCTGACTGCGTGGGGATTGAACGCTTAGTCTTAGCCAAGAGAGGCTTTTCTGAAAGTGTAATTGATACTATAATTCAGGCAAGGAAGCCAGTCATTCGTCACATTTACCATAAGTTGTGGATGACTTACTTGTCCTGGTGTGAGAAGCATGGATATCCTTGGCACAAGGTGAAGGTATCCAGGATTCTGTCCTTTCTCCAAGATGGTTTGGAGAAGGGTATTGCCACTGTTTCCTTAAAGGGACAGATTTCAACATTATCAGTTTTGTTGCATAGGAGTCTCGCTGAGCTCCCTGACATTCAATCTTTTGTTCAGGCTCTGTCTAGAATTAGGCCTGTCTTTAGAGAGTCGGCTCCCCCTTGGAGCTTAAACTTAGTCCTTAGGGGATTGCAGAGGGTTCCGTTTGAACCCTATGCATTCCATAGACATTAAGATTCTGTCCTGGAAGGTTCTCTTCCTGTTGGCAATTGCATCAGTACGCAGAGTATCTGTACTAGCTGCCTTGCAATGTGATCCTCCTTATCTGGTGTTTCATGCAGATAAGGCTGTACTTCGCACTGGCTTGGGGTTTCTCCCCAAGGTGGTGTCCAACCGTAACATCAATCAGGAAATAGTTGTTCCTTTTTTGTGTGCTAACCCTTCTTCTTCAAAGGAGAGGTTACCTCATAACCTGGATGTACAAAAAATACACAAAGATCCCCTGAACCCTCCTGGAAGGCCGATAGTCTCTGGGGTGGGCTCACTGATAGAACATCTAGGTGAATGGGTTGACAATCTATTACAGCCTTGCGTTATCCAACTACCTGGTTTTCTGAGAGACACAACCCATTTATTGAACAGCAGTATGGTACATCTTGGGTATTGACAGCACATACCCTGAAGAGCTGATAGACTACATTGTAGATGTGCTAAATTTCTTACTAACAAATAATTTTTTCCAATTTGATGGAGCATATTTCTTGCAACAATGTGGTACTGCGATGTAGGCACAATTTGCCCCATCATATGCAAATATATTTCTGGGGTGGTTCGAGTCACAATATATTTTTTCTTCAAGAAATCCATTTGTAGAGAATATTACCAGATACATTGACGATTTGTTAGTTATATGGAAGGGAGAAAAAGAAGCAGTACAAGATTTCATTTCTTATTTGAATAACAATGACTTTAATCTTAGGTTTTCCTGGGAATACCATAATACAACAATTAAGTACCTAGATATAAGTCTGATAGGTGATTCAACTCAAGGAAAAATAGTCACAGAATTATATAGAAAAGAAATAACTGGTAATACCATTTTACGCGCAGATTCATGTCATCCAACACATTTAAAAGCAGGGGTCCCTAAGGGCCAACTCATACATATTGGGAGGAATTGCTCCACACTAGAAGCCTATGATAGACATTCAAATCAATTTATAGAAAGACTAGTAAATAGGGGTTACAATATAGACAATTTGAAAAAAAAACTCAAAATGAAATAAGAGGAATTAAAAGAAAATCATTATTAAAGGTAAAGAACAAGAAATAACACCAAAAGAATCAGAATAATAATAAACAAAAGAGTATAAACTTTATCACGGCATATAGTAAACAGTTTAAAAATATAACAAACATAGTAAAAAGTAATTTAAACATATCGCAAACCGATTCTACATTAAGTAAAATTGTGTCTGAAGTCTGTTGATACATAGCCAGGAGATCACTCACAGTAGGACAAAATAATTCAATATGTTTATACAGGTAACACTAAGAAACTAACAAAGGAACACTGGTTATCTAAAAAAGGATGTTTTAAATGTGGCCATCACCCATCTCTAACGTGTACACATATTAAGCTAGGAGAAATGTTTAGCTCTTCAAGCACAAATCGGGAATACAAAGTCAGATATCGTTTGGACTGTACATCAAAATATATAATATACCTTATTACATGTTCTATTTGCAACAAACAGTATGTAGGATGCTCTAGTCGTATGTTGAAGGACAGAGCCAGGAAACATCTCTATAACATACAGAGTAATCCACCTAAGACAAGAGTAGCTAAGCACTTTTGCGTTCATCCAAACCCCATTAAACCTTTCCAAATACAAGCAATAGATTATATTCCCAGATCTCCTAGAGGAGGTAATAGATTTAAAGATTTATTGTTTAGGGAAACTAAATGGATATTCTTTTTACAAGCGAAGGAACCAAATGGAATAAATGCGAGGTGGGACGTGGACCTCTTCCTAGGGTGAAAATAAAAAGGTGGTCAAAAAATAGAAATAACAATATTGACCCTCCTAGTTGATATAACATTAATATAACATTACTATAAGTTTTCTTGATGTTGGTTTGTTGTGAATAATATCTGGTCATTATAGTGAATTATTGAAATATGCAAATTTAAATAATTGTGGCTATATATATATATATATATATATATATATATATAAATATACACACATGTACATGTATGGCTGAGCTACAAGATACAAGACATGTACACCGACATCTATAATTGCCCTCTCTCTTTTCTATTTTAGTTCATTTTCCTTACAATTCGGATTTTTTAGCTTTTAAATATGACGTTTTTTACATATTAGGTGATTTAGCAAGGAAAATATATTTCTCTTGTAAGGTGTATCCAGTCCACGGATCATCCATTACTTGTGGGATATTCTCCTTCCCAACAGGAAGTTGCAAGAGGATCACCCACAGCAGAGCTGCTATATAGCTCCTCCCCTAACTGCCATATCCAGTCATTCTCTTGCAACTCTCGACAAGCATGGAGGTAGTAAGAGAGAAGTGGTGTAAAGTAGTTGGTTTCTCCAACATAGGTGTGTCCGGTCCACGGCGTCATCCTTACTTGTGGGATATTCTCTTCCCCAACAGGAAATGGCAAAGAGCCCAGCAAAGCTGGTCACATGATCCCTCCTAGGCTCCGCCTACCCCAGTCATTCTCTTTGCCGTTGTACAGGCAACATCTCCACGGAGATGGCTTAGAGTTTTTTAGTGTTTAACTGTAGTTTTTATTATTCAATCAAGAGTTTGTTATTTTAAAATAGTGCTGGTATGTACTATTTACTCAGAAACAGAAAAGAGATGAAGATTTCTGTTTGTATGAGGAAAATGATTTTAGCAACCGTTACTAAAATCCATGGCTGTTCCACACAGGACTGTTGAGAGCAATTAACTTCAGTTGGGGGAACAGTGAGCAGTCTCTTGCTGCTTGAGGTATGACACATTCTAACAAGACGATGTAATGCTGGAAGCTGTCATTTTCCCTATGGGATCCGGTAAGCCATGTTTATTAAGATAGTAAATAAGGGCTTCACAAGGGCTTATTAAGACTGTAGACTTTTTCTGGGCTAAATCGATTCATTATTAACACATATTTAGCCTTGAGGAATCATTTAATCTGGGTATTTTGATAAGATTATATCGGCAGGCACTGTTTTAGACACCTTATTCTTTAGGGGCTTTCCCAAATCATAGGCAGAGCCTCATTTTCGCGCCGGTGTTGCGCACTTGTTTTTGAGAGGCATGACATGCAGTCGCATGTGTGAGGAGCTCTGATACATAGAAAAGACTTTCTGAAGGCGTCATTTGGTATCGTATTCCCCTTTGGGCTTGGTTGGGTCTCAGCAAAGCAGATACCAGGGACTGTAAAGGGGTTAAAGTTAAAAACGGCTCCGGTTCCGTTATTTTAAGGGTTAAAGCTTCCAAATTTGGTGTGCAATACTTTTAAGGCTTTAAGACACTGTGGTGAAATTTTGGTGAATTTTGAACAATTCCTTCATATTTTTTCGCAATTGCAGTAATAAAGTGTGTTCAGTTTAAAATTTAAAGTGACAGTAACGGTTTTATTTTAAAACGTTTTTTGTACTTTGTTATCAAGTTTATGCCTGTTTAACATGTCTGAACTACCAGATAGACTGTGTTCTGAATGTGGGGAAGCCAGAGTTCCTTCTCATTTAAATAAATGTGATTTATGTGACAATGACAATGATGCCCAAGATGATTCCTCAAGTGAGGGGAGTAAGCATGGTACTGCATCATTCCCTCCTTCGTCTACACGAGTCTTGCCCACTCAGGAGGCCCCTAGTACATCTAGCGCGCCAATACTCCTTACTATGCAACAATTAACGGCTGTAATGGATAATTCTGTCAAAAACATTTTAGCCAAAATGCACACTTATCAGCGTAAGCGCGACTGCTCTGTTTTAGATACTGAAGAGCATGACGACGCTGATAATAATGGTTCTGAAGGGCCCCTAAACCAGTCTGATGGGGCCAGGGAGGTTTTGTCTGAGGGAGAAATTACTGATTCAGGGAACATTTCTCAACAAGCTGAACCTGATGTGATTACGTTTAAATTTAAGTTGGAACATCTCCGCATTCTGCTTAAGGAGGTATTATCCACTCTGGATGATTGTGACAAGTTGGTCATCCCAGAGAAACTATGTAAAATGGACAAGTTCCTAGAGGTCCCGGGGCTCCCAGAAGCTTTTCCTATACCCAAG
Source organism: Bombina bombina (assembly GCF_027579735.1). Lineage (NCBI taxonomy): Eukaryota > Metazoa > Chordata > Amphibia > Anura > Bombinatoridae > Bombina > Bombina bombina. The sequence goes on along the minus strand of NC_069500.1, from coordinate 964,901,011 downwards.
CGGGTGGCGGACATTGTAAATAAAGAATGGGAAAGGCCCGGTATTCCTTTCGTCCCTCCCCCCATATTTAAAAAATTGTTTCCTATGGTCGACCCCAGAAAGGACTTATGGCAGACAGTCCCCAAGGTTGAGGGAGCGGTTTCCACTTTAAACAAACGCACCACTATACCCATAGAAGATAGTTGTGCTTTCAAAGATCCTATGGATAAAAAATTAGAAGGTTTACTTAAAAAGATGTTTGTTCAGCAGGGTTACCTTCTACAACCAATTTCATGCATTGTCCCTGTCGCTACAGCCGCGTGTTTCTGGTTCGATGAGCTGGTAAAGGCGGTCGATAGTGATTCTCCTCCTTACGAGGAGATTATGGACAGAATCAATGCTCTCAAATTGGCTAATTCTTTCACCTTAGACGCCACTTTGCAATTGGCTAGGTTAGCGGCTAAGAATTCTGGGTTTGCTATTGTGGCGCGCAGAGCGCTTTGGTTGAAATCTTGGTCAGCTGATGCGTCTTCCAAGAACAAGCTACTTAACATTCCTTTCAAGGGGAAAACGCTGTTTGGCCCTGACTTGAAAGAGATTATCTCTGATATCACTGGGGGTAAGGGCCACGCCCTTCCTCAGGATCGGCCTTTCAAGGCCAAAAATAAACCTAATTTTCGTCCCTTTCGTAGAAACGGACCAGCCCAAAGTGCTACGTCCTCTAAGCAAGAGGGTAATACTTCTCAAGCCAAGCCAGCTTGGAGACCAATGCAAGGCTGGAACAAGGGAAAGCAGGCCAAGAAACCTGCCACTGCTACCAAGACAGCATGAAATGTTGGCCCCCGATCCGGGACCGGATCTGGTGGGGGGCAGACTCTCTCTCTTCGCACAGGCTTGGGCAAGAGATGTTCTGGATCCTTGGGCGCTAGAAATAGTCTCCCAAGGTTATTTTCTGGAGTTCAAGGGGCTTCCCCCAAGGGGGAGGTTCCACAGGTCTCAGTTGTCTTCAGACCACATAAAAAGACAGGCATTCTTACATTGTGTAGAAGACCTGTTAAAAATGGGAGTGATTCATCCTGTTCCATTAGGAGAACAAGGGATGGGGTTCTACTCCAATCTGTTCATAGTTCCCAAAAAAGAGGGAATGTTCAGACCAATCTTAGATCTCAAGATCTTAAACAAGTTTCTCAAGGTTCCATCGTTCAAGATGGAAACCATTCGAACAATTCTTCCTTCCATCCAGGAAGGTCAATTCATGACCACGGTGGATTTAAAGGATGCGTATCTACATATTCCTATCCACAAGGAACATCATCGGTTCCTAAGGTTCGCATTCCTGGACAAGCATTACCAGTTCGTGGCGCTTCCTTTCGGATTAGCCACTGCTCCAAGGATTTTCACAAAGGTACTAGGGTCCCTTCTAGCTGTGCTAAGACCAAGGGGCATTGCCGTAGTACCTTACTTGGACGACATTCTGATTCAAGCGTCGTCCCTTCCTCAAGCAAAGGCTCACACGGACATTGTCCTGGCCTTTCTCAGATCTCACGGATGGAAAGTGAACGTGGAAAAGAGTTCTCTATCTCCGTCAACAAGGGTTCCCTTCTTGGGAACAATAATAGACTCCTTAGAAATGAGGATTTTTCTGACAGAAGCCAGAAAAACAAAACTTCTAGACTCTTGTCGGATACTTCATTCCGTTCCTCTTCCTTCCATAGCGCAGTGCATGGAAGTGATAGGTTTGATGGTAGCGGCAATGGACATAGTTCCTTTTGCGCGCATTCATCTAAGACCATTACAACTGTGCATGCTCAGTCAGTGGAATGGGGACTATACAGACTTGTCTCCGAAGATACAAGTAAATCAGAGGACCAGAGACTCACTCCGTTGGTGGCTGTCCCTGGACAACCTGTCACAAGGGATGACCTTCCGCAGACCAGAGTGGGTCATTGTCACGACCGACGCCAGTCTGATGGGCTGGGGCACGGTCTTGGGATCCCTGAAAGCTCAGGGTCTTTGGTCTCGGGAAGAATCTCTTCTACCGATAAATATTCTGGAATTGAGAGCAATATTCAATGCTCTCAAGGCTTGGCCTCAGCTAGCGAGGGCCAAGTTCATACGGTTTCAATCAGACAACATGACAACTGTTGCGTACATCAACCATCAGGGGGGAACAAGGAGTTCCCTAGCGATGGAAGAAGTGACCAAAATCATTCTATGGGCGGAGTCTCACTCCTGCCACCTGTCTGCTATCCACATCCCAGGAGTGGAAAATTGGGAAGCGGATTTTCTGAGTCGTCAGACATTGCATCCGGGGGAGTGGGAACTCCATCCGGAAATCTTTGCCCAAGTCACTCAACTGTGGGGCATTCCAGACATGGATCTGATGGCCTCTCGTCAGAACTTCAAAGTTCCTTGCTACGGGTCCAGATCCAGGGATCCCAAGGCGGCTCTAGTGGATGCACTAGTAGCACCTTGGACCTTCAAACTAGCTTATGTATTCCCGCCGTTTCCTCTCATCCCCAGGCTGGTAGCCAGGATCAATCAGGAGAGGGCGTCGGTGATCTTGATAGCTCCTGCGTGGCCACGCAGGACTTGGTATGCAGATCTGGTGAATATGTCATCGGCTCCACCATGGAAGCTACCTTTGAGACGAGACCTTCTTGTTCAGGGTCCGTTCGAACATCCGAATCTGGTCTCACTCCAGCTGACTGCTTGGAGATTGAACGCTTGATCTTATCGAAGCGAGGGTTCTCAGATTCTGTTATCGATACTCTTGTTCAGGCCAGAAAGCCTGTAACTAGAAAGATTTACCACAAAATTTGGAAAAAATATATCTGTTGGTGTGAATCTAAAGGATTCCCTTGGGACAAGGTTAAGATTCCTAAGATTCTATCCTTCCTTCAAGAAGGATTGGAAAAAGGATTATCTGCAAGTTCCCTGAAGGGACAGATTTCTGCCTTGTCTGTGTTACTTCACAAAAAGCTGGCAGCTGTGCCAGATGTTCAAGCCTTTGTTCAGGCTCTGGTCAGAATCAAGCCTGTTTACAAACCTTTGACTCCTCCTTGAAGTCTCAACTTAGTTCTTTCAGTTCTTCAGGGGGTTCCGTTTGAACCCTTACATTCCGTTGATATTAAGTTATTATCTTGGAAAGTTTTGTTTTTGGTTGCAATTTCTTCTGCTCGAAGAGTTTCAGAATTATCTGCTCTGCAGTGTTCTCCTCCTTATCTGGTGTTCCATGCAGATAAGGTGGTTTTACGTACTAAACCTGGTTTTCTTCCAAAAGTTGTTTCTAACAAAAACATTAACCAGGAGATTATCGTACCTTCTCTGTGTCCGAAACCAGTTTCGAAGAAGGAACGTTTGTTGCACAATTTGGATGTTGTTCGCGCTCTAAAATTCTATTTAGATGCTACAAAGGATTTTAGACAAACATCTTCCTTGTTTGTTGTTTATTCCGGTAAAAGGAGAGGTCAAAAAGCAACTTCTACCTCTCTCTCTTTTTGGATTAAAAGCATCATCAGATTGGCTTACGAGACTGCCGGACGGCAGCCTCCCGAAAGAATCACAGCTCATTCCACTAGGGCTGTGGCTTCCACATGGGCCTTCAAGAACGAGGCTTCTGTTGATCAGATATGTAGGGCAGCGACTTGGTCTTCACTGCACACTTTTACCAAATTTTACAAGTTTGATACTTTTGCTTCTTCTGAGGCTATTTTTGGGAGAAAGGTTTTGCAAGCCGTGGTGCCTTCCATTTAGGTGACCTGATTTGCTCCCTCCCTTCATCCGTGTCCTAAAGCTTTGGTATTGGTTCCCACAAGTAAGGATGACGCCGTGGACCGGACACACCTATGTTGGAGAAAACAGAATTTATGTTTACCTGATAAATTACTTTCTCCAACGGTGTGTCCGGTCCACGGCCCGCCCTGGTTTTTTAATCAGGTCTGATAATTTATTTTCTTTAACTACAGTCACCACGGTATCATATGGTTTCTCCTATGCAAATATTCCTCCTTAACGTCGGTCGAATGACTGGGGTAGGCGGAGCCTAGGAGGGATCATGTGACCAGCTTTGCTGGGCTCTTTGCCATTTCCTGTTGGGGAAGAGAATATCCCACAAGTAAGGATGACGCCGTGGACCGGACACACCGTTGGAGAAAGTAATTTATCAGGTAAACATAAATTCTGTTTTTTTCTTCAATCAAAAGTTTGTTATTTTTAAATGGTACCGGAGTTGTACTATTTTGTCCCAGGCAGAAAATAGAAGAAGAATCTGCCTGTGATTTCTATGATCTTAGCAGGTTGTAACTAAGATCCATTGCTGTTCTCACACATAACTGAAGAGAGAGGTAACTTCAGCTGGGGAATGGCGTGCAGGGTATCCTGCTATAAGGTATGTGCAGTTAAAACTTTTTCTAGAGAAATGTAATGCTAGAAAATGCTGCTGATACCAGATTTATGTAAGGTAAGTCTGAATACAGTGCTTTAATAGCGACTGGTATCATGCTTACTTAGAGGTAATACTCTTATAGATTTGCAATATAAAACGTTTGCTGGAATGTTTAAGCGTTTTTATATATGCTTTGGTGATAAAACTTTATTGGGGCCTAGTTTTTTTTCCACATGGCTGGCTTAAAATTGCCTAGAAACAGTTTCCTGAGGCTCTCCACTGTTTTAACATGAGTGGGAGGGGCCTAATTTAGCCCTTTATTGCGCAGTAACTTTTACAGAATGAGACATCCAGCTTCCTCCAGGAGTCCCCTGAATGCTATAGGACCTCTCTAAAGGGCCCTTAGGCTTTCCAAAGTCGTTTGTTTGGGAAGGTAGGGCCACAGCAGTGCTGTGGCAGTTTGTTGTGACTGTTAAAAAACGTCTATCGTTTTTTTGATCCGTTTTTTGAACTAAGGGGTTAATCATCCATTTGCAAGTGGGTGCAATGCTCTGTTAGCTTATTATACACACTGTAAAAATTTAGTGTGATTTACTGCTTTTTTTCACTGTTTTTCAAATTCTGACAAAATTTGTTTCTCTTAACGGCCCAGTACCGTTTTTATTTTTTGCTTGGTAACTTGATTTAAAGTGTTTTCCAAGCTTGCTGGTCTCCTTGCTAGTCTGCTTAAACATGTCTGACATAGAGGAAACTCCTTGTTCATTATGTTTAGAAGCCATGGTGGAACCCCCTCTTAGAATGTGTACCAAATGTACTGATTTCACCTTAAGTAATAAAGATCATATTCTGTCTTTAAAAAAATTATCACCAGAGGAATCTGACGAGGGGGAAGTTATGCCGACTAACTCGCCCCACGTGTCAGACCCTTTGACTCCCGCTCAAGGGACTCACGCTCAAATGGCGCCAAGTACATCTAGGGCGCCCATAGCGTTTACTTTACAAGACATGGCGGCGGTCATGGATAATACACTGTCAGCGGTATTATCCAGACTAACTGGGTTTAGAGGAAAGCGAGACAGCTCTGGAGTTAGAAGAAATACAGAGCATACTGACGCTTTAAGAGCTATGTCTGATACTCCCTCACAATATGCAGAAGCTGAGGAAGGAGAGCTTCTTTCTGTGGGTGATGGTTCTGACTCAGGGAAGAGCATTCAACCTGATTCTGATATGGCTACATTTAAATTTTAAGCTTGAGCACCTCCGCGTATTGCTCAGGGAGGTTTTAGCTGCTCTGAATGACTGTGATACAATTGCAGTGCCAGAGAAATTGTGTAGATTGGACAAATACTATGCAGTGCTGGTGTGCACTGATGTTTTTCCAATACCTAAAAGGTTTACAGAAATTATTCCTAAGGAATGGGATAGACCAGGTGTGCCATTCTCTCCCCCTCCTATTTTTAAGAAAATGTTTCCAATAGATGCCACCACACAGGACATATAGCAGACAGTCCCTAAGGTGGAGGGAGCAGTTTCTACCCTAGCTAAGCGTACTACTATCCCTGTCGAGGACAGTTGTGCTTTCTCAGATCCAATGGATAAAAAGTTAGAGGGTTACCTTAAGAAAATGTTTATTCAACAAGGTTTTATTCTACAGCCCCTTGCATGCATTGCCCCAGCCACTGCTGCTGCGGCTTTCTGGTTTGAGTCTCTGGAAGAGGCTTTACAGGTAGAGACCCCATTGGATGACATACTTGACAAGCTTAGAGCACTTAAGCTAGCCAATTCTTTTGTTTCTGATGCCATTGTTCATTTGATTAAACTAACGGCTAAGAATTCTGGTTTTGCTATTCAGGCGCGCAGGGCGCTATGGCTTAAATCTTGGTCAGCTGATGTCACTTCAAAGTCTAAGCTGCTTAACATTCCCTTCAAGGGGCAAACCCTATTCGGGCCTGGTTTGAAGGAGATCATTTCTGATATCACTGGAGGAAAAGGTCATGTCCTTCCTCAGGATAGGTCCAAATTAAGGGCCAAACAGACTAATTTTCGTGCCTTTCGAAACTTCAAGGCGAGTGCGGCATCAACTTCCTCTACTGCAAAACAAGAGGGAACTTTTGCTCAGTCCAAGTCGTTCTGGAGACCTAACCAGACCTGGAACAAAGGTAAGCAGGCCAAAAAGCCTGCTGCTGCCTCTAAGACAGCATGAAGGATCGGCCCCCTATCCGGTAATGGATCTAGTAGGGGGCAGACGTTCGCTCTTCGTCCAGGCTTGGGCAAGAGATGTCCAGGATCCCTGGGCGTTGGAAATTATATCCCAGGGATATCTTCTGGACTTCAAAGCTTCCCCTCTAAGTGTTATGTTCTGTAAAGTTATGTGTTAGAACAGGTGGTAAATAAGTTTAGGTACCTAGTATCCGCTATAGTAGGACCACTCAGCCTCACACCAAACCTTGGATTCACACAGATTTAACTTACAGGAATCCGGTTTTGCTCATTGAACTGAGGGTCACTACTGCAGGGTACAGAGTGAAAACGGAGCTGTCACGCAACCAGGTTACAGGATGCCTGTATATCAACAGATAGGAGGAGTATCTATAGATAGAGTAGGTAGTGAAATGGAATGTAATACAAACAGATGTAGTACAAAGAGATATTGTAATTAGGCCAAAATGTATTTGTTAGGAATTCAGCACTTCAGGGAATATCATATGTAGTTAGAATGATATTTTGGAATATGTTATCATATATAATTTATGCAAGGATAAGATAGTAACAAACGATAAGTCACTTAGTTAGGTTCAAGGTGGTCACAGCAAATGATGTTAATCAAACAGCAGTTCAAACAGAGTAAGCATTGTGACAGGCAGTTGAAGTTAATCCTGCATTTTAGTGATAGTAACAGTCATTGAATACAGAGCATAGGTAGTTTGCTTACTTGAGAGACATAATGATATCCAAATAGAGTAATAAAATATACAGACCAATTCCTGATGGTTATTTGGGAGGCTAAGTCAGAGCCAGATGAAAACCTTACGATATCCTGAATGCTTGTTTGTAGAGAGGACACAGCGCGGTACACGCGCTGCAGACACGCTGAGATGCCGGGTGTGACGTCACAGCCACCCGGTGTAACAGTTAGGGAATTGAAAGCAGCTCCTTTGGTTCCTAAGAAACTGCGAGTAATAGAATAGGCACACCGGCACACAGCAATGAAGGATTAATGTAGGCTGCAAAGTTTCAAAGCAACAAGTAAGAAATCCCCACAGATTGAGGAAAGGGCTAGGTGTCTTCAGAGAGGAGTCACATAAAGTAACTGATTCAAATTACCAAGCGAGGAGCATAGAGAGGAGGGGCCTTAAATAGGAAAAGAGGATTCAGAATTAAAGGGACAGGATTGTAATAGTGAATACCCTGACAGGACACCCCCCTCAAGGAGCCGCTCAGCGGATCAAGGACCTGGACGGTGTGGATTCCTCCTATGGAACAAGGAAACCAAGCGTGGAGCCATAACATTAGTAGCAGGCTCCCAAGAGTCTTCTTCAGGTCCATAACCCTTCCAACTGACCAAATACTGAAGGTGGTTTCGAAAGTATCGAGAATCTTGAATAGAATCAATCTCGTACTCCTTCTCATCTGTCACATGAGTTAAAGAAGTATCCATCGAAGATGTAGCCCTGATGGAAGCATAGGGTTTAAGGAGTGAGACATGAAATGTTGGATGAATTCTCATGGAAGAAGGTAGTTGAAGAGTGACTGCATTCACATTAACAACATTCTTAATTTCAAAGGGACCCAAGTAAAGTGAAGCGAGCTTTCTCCAACATAGGTGTGTCCGGTCCACGGCGTCATCCTTACTTGTGGGATATTCTCTTCCCCAACAGGAAATGGCAAAGAGCCCAGCAAAGCTGGTCACATGATCCCTCCTAGGCTCCGCCTACCCCAGTCATTCTCTTTGCCGTTGTACAGGCAACATCTCCACGGAGATGGCTTAGAGTTTTTTAGTGTTTAACTGTAGTTTTTATTATTCAATCAAGAGTTTGTTATTTTAAAATAGTGCTGGTATGTACTATTTACTCAGAAACAGAAAAGAGATGAAGATTTCTGTTTGTATGAGGAAAATGATTTTAGCAACCGTTACTAAAATCCATGGCTGTTCCACACAGGACTGTTGAGAGGAATTAACTTCAGTTGGGGGAACAGTGAGCAGTCTCTTGCTGCTTGAGGTATGACACATTCTAACAAGACGATGTAATGCTGGAAGCTGTCATTTTCCCTATGGGATCCGGTAAGCCATGTTTATTAAGATTGTAAATAAGGGCTTCACAAGGGCTTATTAAGACTGTAGACTTTTTCTGGGCTAAATCGATTCATTATTAACACATATTTAGCCTTGAGGAATCATTTAATCTGGGTATTTTGATAAGATTATATCGGCAGGCACTTTTTTAGACAACTTTCTCTTTAGGGGCTTTCCCAAATCATAGGCAGAGCCTCATTTTCGCGCCGGTGTTGCGCACTTGTTTTTGAGAGGCATGACATGCAGTCGCATGTGTGAGGAGCTCTGATACATAGAAAAGACTTTCTGAAGGCGTCATTTGGTATCGTATTCCCCTTTGGGCTTGGTTGGGTCTCAGCAAAGCAGATACCAGGGACTGTAAAGGGGTTAAAGTTAAAGACGGCTCCGGTTCCGTTATTTTAAGGGTTAAAGCTTCCAAATTTGGTGTGCAATACTTTTAAGGCTTTAAGACACTGTGGTGAAATTTTGGTGAATTTTGAACAATTCCTTCATATTTTTTCGCAATTGCAGTAATAAAGTGTGTTCAGTTTAAAATTTAAAGTGACAGTAACGGTTTTATTTTAAAACGTTTTTTGTACTTTGTTATCAAGTTTATGCCTGTTTAACATGTCTGAACTACCAGATAGACTGTGTTCTGAATGTGGGGAAGCCAGAGTTCCTTCTCATTTAAATAAATGTGATTTATGTGACAATGACAATGATGCCCAAGATGATTCCTCAAGTGAGGGGAGTAAGCATGGTACTGCATCATTCCCTCCTTCGTCTACACGAGTCTTGCCCACTCAGGAGGCCCCTAGTACATCTAGCGCGCCAATACTCCTTACTATGCAACAATTAACGGCTGTAATGGATAATTCTGTCAAAAACATTTTAGCCAAGATGCACACTTATCAGCGTAAGCGCGACTGCTCTGTTTTAGATACTGAAGAGCATGACGACGCTGATAATAATGGTTCTGAAGGGCCCCTAAACCAGTCTGATGGGGCCAGGGAGGTTTTGTCTGAGGGAGAAATTACTGATTCAGGGAACATTTCTCAACAAGCTGAACCTGATGTGATTACGTTTAAATTTAAGTTGGAACATCTCCGCATCCTGCTTAAGGAGGTATTATCCACTCTGGATGATTGTGACAAGTTGGTCATCCCAGAGAAACTATGTAAAATGGACAAGTTCCTAGAGGTCCCGGGGCTCCCAGAAGCTTTTCCTATACCCAAGCGGGTGGCGGACATTGTAAATAAAGAATGGGAAAGGCCCGGTATTCCTTTCGTCCCTCCCCCCATATTTAAAAAATTGTTTCCTATGGTCGACCCCAGAAAGGACTTATGGCAGACAGTCCCCAAGGTCGAGGGAGCGGTTTCCACTTTAAACAAACGCACCACTATACCCATAGTAGATAGTTGTGCTTTCAAAGATCCTATGGATAAAAAATTAGAAGGTTTACTTAAAAAGATGTTTGTTCAGCAGGGTTACCTTCTACAACCAATTTCATGCATTGTCCCTGTCGCTACAGCCGCGTGTTTCTGGTTTGATGAGCTGGTAAAGGCGGTCGATAGTGATTCTCCTCCTTATGAGGAGATTATGGACAGAATCAATGCTCTCAAATTGGCTAATTCTTTCACCCTAGACGCCACTTTGCAATTGGCTAGGCTAGCGGCTAAGAATTCTGGGTTTGCTATTGTGGCGCGCAGAGCGCTTTGGTTGAAATCTTGGTCAGCTGATGCGTCTTCCAAGAACAAGCTACTTAACATTCCTTTCAAGGGGAAAACGCTGTTTGGCCCTGACTTGAAAGAGATTATCTCTGATATCACTGGGGGTAAGGGCCACGCCCTTCCTCAGGATCGGCCTTTCAAGGCCAAAAATAAACCTAATTTTCGTCCCTTTCGTAGAAACGGACCAGCCCAAAGTGCTACGTCCTCTAAGCAAGAGGGTAATACTTCTCAAGCCAAGCCAGCTTGGAGACCAATGCAAGGCTGGAACAAGGGAAAGCAGGCCAAGAAACCTGCCACTGCTACCAAGACAGCATGAAATGTTGGCCCCCGATCCGGGACCGGATCTGGTGGGGGGCAGACTCTCTCTCTTCGCTCGGGCTTGGGCAAGAGATGTTCTGGATCCTTGGGCGCTAGAAATAGTCTCCCAAGGTTATCTTCTGGAATTCAAGGGGCTTCCCCCAAGGGGGAGGTTCCACAGGTCTCAGTTGTCTTCAGACCACATAAAAAGACAGGCATTCTTACGTTGTGTAGAAGACCTGTTAAAAAATGGGAGTGTTTCATCCTGTTCCATTAGGAGAACAAGGGATGGGGTTCTACTCCAATCTGTTCATAGTTCCCAAAAAAGAGGGAACGTTCAGACCAATCTTAGATCTCAAGATCTTAAACAAGTTTCTCAAGGTTCCATCGTTCAAAATGGAAACCATTCGAACAATTCTTCCTTCCATCCAGGAAGGTCAATTCATGACCACGGTGGATTTAAAGGATGCGTATCTACATATTCCTATCCACAAGGAACATAATCGGTTCCTAAGGTTCGCATTCCTGGACAAGCATTACCAGTTCGTGGCGCTTCCTTTCGGATTAGCCACTGCTCCAAGGATTTTCACAAAGGTACTAGGGTCCCTTCTAGCTGTGCTAAGACCAAGGGGCATTGCTGTAGTACCTTACTTGGACGACATTCTGATTCAAGCGTCGTCCCTTCCTCAAGCAAAGGCTCACACGGACATCGTCCTGGCCTTTCTCAGATCTCACGGATGGAAAGTGAACGTGGAAAAGAGTTCTCTATCTCCGTCAACAAGGGTTCCCTTCTTGGGGACAATAATAGACTCCTTAGAAATGAGGATTTTTCTGACAGAGGCCAGAAAAACAAAACTTCTAGACTCTTGTCGGATACTTCATTCCGTTCCTCTTCCTTCCATAGCGCAGTGCATGGAAGTGATAGGTTTGATGGTAGCGGCAATGGACATAGTTCCTTTTGCGCGCATTCATCTAAGACCATTACAACTGTGCATGCTCAGTCAGTGGAATGGGGACTATACAAACTTGTCTCCGAGGATACAAGTAAATCAGAGGACCAGAGACTCACTCCGTTGGTGGCTGTCCCTGGACAACCTGTCACAAGGGATGACCTTCCGCAGACCAGAGTGGGTCATTGTCACGACCGACGCCAGTCTGATGGGCTGGGGCGCGGTCTGGGGATCCCTGAAAGCTCAGGGTCTTTGGTCTCGGGAAGAATCTCTTCTACCGATAAATATTCTGGAACTGAGAGCGATATTCAATGCTCTCAAGGCTTGGCCTCAGCTAGCGAGGGCCAAGTTCATACGGTTTCAATCAGACAACATGACAACTGTTGCGTACATCAACCATCAGGGGGGAACAAGGAGTTCCCTGGCGATGGAAGAAGTGACCAAAATCATTCTATGGGCGGAGTCTCACTCCTGCCACCTGTCTGCTATCCACATCCCAGGAGTGGAAAATTGGGAAGCGGATTTTCTGAGTCGTCAGACATTGCATCCGGGGGAGTGGGAACTCCATCCGGAAATCTTTGCCCAAGTCACTCAACTGTGGGGCATTCCAGACATGGATCTGATGGCCTCTCGTCAGAACTTCAAAGTTCCTTGCTACGGGTCCAGATCCAGGGATCCCAAGGCGGCTCTAGTGGATGCACTAGTAGCACCTTGGACCTTCAAACTAGCTTATGTATTCCCGCCGTTTCCTCTCATCCCCAGGCTGGTAGCCAGGATCAATCAGGAAAGGGCGTCGGTGATCTTGATAGCTCCTGCGTGGCCACGCAGGACTTGGTATGCAGATCTGGTGAATATGTCATCGGCTCCACCATGGAAGCTACCTTTGAGACGAGACCTTCTTGTTCAAGGTCCGTTCGAACATCCGAATCTGGTCTCACTCCAGCTGACTGCTTGGAGATTGAACGCTTGATCTTATCGAAGCGAGGGTTCTCAGATTCTGTTATCGATACTCTTGTTCAGGCCAGAAAGCCTGTAACTAGAAAGATTTACCACAAAATTTGGAAAAAATATATCTGTTGGTGTGAATCTAAAGGATTCCCTTGGGACAAGGTTAAGATTCCTAAGATTCTATCCTTCCTTCAAGAAGGATTGGAAAAAGGATTATCTGCAAGTTCCCTGAAGGGACAGATTTCTGCCTTGTCTGTGTTACTTCACAAAAAGCTGGCAGCTGTGCCAGATGTTCAAGCCTTTGTTCAGGCTCTGGTTAGAATCAAGCCTGTTTACAAACCTTTGACTCCTCCTTGGAGTCTCAACTTAGTTCTTTCAGTTCTTCAGGGGGTTCCGTTTGATCCCTTACATTCCGTTGATATTAAGTTATTATCTTGGAAAGTTTTGTTTTTGGTTGCAATTTCTTCTGCTAGAAGAGTTTCAGAATTATCTGCTCTGCAGTGTTCTCCTCCTTATCTGGTGTTCCATGCAGATAAGGTGGTTTTACGTACTAAACCTGGTTTTCTTCCAAAAGTTGTTTCTAACAAAAACATTAACCAGGAGATTATCGTACCTTCTCTGTGTCCGAAACCAGTTTCGAAGAAGGAACGTTTGTTGCACAATTTGGATGTTGTTCGCGCTCTAAAATTCGATTTAGATGCTACAAAGGATTTTAGACAAACATCTTCCTTGTTTGTTGTTTATTCCGGTAAAAGGAGAGGTCAAAAAGCAACTTCTACCTCTCTCTCTTTTTGGATTAAAAGCATCATCAGATTGGCTTACGAGACTGCCGGACGGCAGCCTCCCGAAAGAATCACAGCTCATTCCACTAGGGCTGTGGCTTCCACATGGGCCTTCAAGAACGAGGCTTCTGTTGATCAGATATGTAGGGCAGCGACTTGGTCTTCACTGCACACTTTTACCAAATTTTACAAGTTTGATACTTTTGCTTCTTCTGAGGCTATTTTTGGGAGAAAGGTTTTGCAAGCCGTGGTGCCTTCCATCTAGGTGACCTGATTTGCTCCCTCCCATCATCCGTGTCCTAAAGCTTTGGTATTGGTTCCCACAAGTAAGGATGACGCCGTGGACCGGACACACCTATGTTGGAGAAAACAGAATTTATGTTTACCTGATAAATTACTTTCTCCAACGGTGTGTCCGGTCCACGGCCCGCCCTGGTTTTTTAATCAGGTCTGATAATTTATTTTCTTTAACTACAGTCACCACGGTATCATATGGTTTCTCCTATGCAAATATTCCTCCTTAACGTCGGTCGAATGACTGGGGTAGGCGGAGCCTAGGAGGGATCATGTGACCAGCTTTGCTGGGCTCTTTGCCATTTCCTGTTGGGGAAGAGAATATCCCACAAGTAAGGATGACGCCGTGGACCGGACACACCGTTGGAGAAAGTAATTTATCAGGTAAACATAAATTCTGTTTTTTGGAAGGAACTTGTAATTTTATATTCTTCGTGCTTAACCAAACTTTATCTCCCACCTTATATTCAGGAGGTTTAGAACGTCGTAGATCGTAGTAATGTTTTTGAGCTTTTTTAGCATCGAGTAGTAGTTGTTTAACGGTGGCGAAACCTTTCACTAGGGTATTGATTTTATCATTAACAACGGGTATAGGAGAATTTTTTGGAGTCTGAATGTCATAAGAAGGATGAAAACCGTAGTTAAGGAAAAATGGAGACATTTTAGTGGAGGAGTTGAGCATGTTATTATGAGCAAATTCAGCAGTGGAAAGGAGAGAATGCCAGTTATCTTGTTCTAGAGAACAGTAACAACGGAGATACTGTTCCAGGGCTTGATTTGTTCTCTCAGTCTGCCCATTGGTTTGTGGATGAAAAGCTGTACTTAACCTCCTGGAGATGTTGAGGGATTTACAAAGATGTTCCCAAAATCTAGAGGTAAACTGAGAACCTCTGTCACTAGTAACGGAATTTGGTAGACCATGTAATTTGACAATATGATCTATGAAAAGAGTAGCTGTTTCTTGAGCTGTGGGTAGACCTCTATGTGGCAGGAAATGGGCCATTTTAGAAAAAAGATCAACAATGACCATGATAGTGTTGAAGTTAGCAGAAGGTGGCAGATCGACAATAAAGTCCATGGCAATATCTGCCCAAGGTCTTTCAGGTATTGGAAGAGATAGAAGGTATCCGTAGGGACGTGTATGTTGATGTTTTTTAGTAGTGCAAAGTAAACATGTTTTGATGTATTGCTTGATTGTATCAGACATTTTGGGCCACCAATAATTCCTTGAGAGGATATGAAGAGTCCTATGTACTCCAGGATGACCTGCTAAAGAGGAATCATGAGCTGCTGCTAAAAGTTGATTCCTGAGATCCTTGGGTACATATAGCTGGTCATGATGATAGAACAGTTCATCAGAATGTTTATTTAAATTGAGGTGTGTTATTAATGAATCCTCCTTCTGTTGCAGCTTTAGGGTCTCCAAGAAATCGTTTGTTAAACAAATGATTCTGTCCGCAGGTATCACTGAGGCAGGTGTCAAATGATCTTGTGGCTTAGGAGGTATACGAGAGAGGGTATCTGCCTTAAGGTTCTTAGAACCTGGACGATAGGTGATCACATAATCAAAACGTGAAAAGAAGAGGCTCCAGCGGACTTGACGAGAAGTCAGGGTCTTGTTTGACTTTAAATACTCTAAATTACGATGGTCTGTGTAAATAGTAATTGGAAATTTTGTACCTTCCAAGATATGCCTCCAGAATTCCAATGCGGATTTGATGGCAAGCAATTCCTTATCACCAATACCATAGTTTATCTCAGCTGAGCTCATGACACGAGAGTAGAATGCAACAGGATGTAATGGCTTTTCTTGAGAGGCCCTCTGAGATAGAACAGCCCCTATTGCAAATTCAGAAGCATCAACCTCAAGCGTAAAATGACAACTGGGATCTGGGAATTGCAAAATAGGGGCTGAAGTAAATTTATTCTTGAGGGTAGTGAAAGAGTCCTGAGCTTTACTATCCCATGAAAACCTGATATGTTTCTTAGTTAAAGTTGTTAATGGTTTGACAATATGTGAGAAATCTTTAATGAATTTTCTATAAAAATTCGCAAAACCAAGAAACCTCTGGATATCTTTTTTACATGAGGGTACAGGCCATTTAAGTATAGCTTCTACTTTACTGGTCTCCATAGTAATCCCAGTAGGAGAGATACAGTAACCCAGAAATGAAATAGAGTTAGTATTAAATATACATTTCTCTAGTTTAGCGTAGAGATGATGTTGTCTTAAACGAGATAGAACTAGTTTTACATGTTTTAAATGATTTTCAAAAGTGTCTGAATAGACAAGAATGTCATCTAGATAGATAACAATACATACATCCAGAAGGTCGTGAAAAACATCATTTATGAAGCACTGAAAAGTGGCTGGGGCGTTGCAGAGCCCAAACGGCATTACTGTGTATTCGTAAAGTCCGTATCGTGTACGGAAAGCCGTTAACCACTCATCCCCTGCTCTCATCCTGATTAAATTGTAAGCACCCCTAAGATCGAGCTTGGTGTAGATGGTGGCACCCTGAAGGCGCTCAATTAGTTCAGGAATGAGAGGCAGGGGATATCTGTTTTTCTTAGTACATTTATTCAGTTGTCTGTAATCTATAATGGGGCGTAAACTGCCATCTTTATTTTTCACAAAAAACATAGCAGCACCTGCAGAGGAAGTGGATGGACGTATAAACCCTTTTTTTTCAAGTTTTCGTCTAGATATTCCTTAAGGTGTGCTAGTTCAGGTTGGGACAAGGGATATATATGACCATATGGAATGGTGCAGTTAGGAATGAGATCAATAGGGCAGTCATACTTCCTATGTGGTGGAAGTGTGGCTGCCTCAACCTTATCAAAAACATCAGCATATTCATTGTAGCAATCTGGTAATGTCTCTACATTAATATGACAAAGTGTATGAGAATCAGTGCAGAATTGCTTGCAGTACTGAGAATCAAAAACTACAGTAGAGTCTGTCCAAGAAATAGTGGGGTTATGCATAGACAACCACTGAATACCGAGTATCATTGGGTAGACAGAACTTGGTAAAACATCAAAAGATATTAACTCAGTATGCCCTGAGTCTGAGGTAACCTTAAGTGGAACTGTATGGTGTGAAATAGGACCAGAACTAAAAAATGATCCATCAACCAAACGGATGGCTAGTGCAACACTCTTTTTTATTAGTGGTATTTTGTGCTTATCAACAAAAACTAAATCTATGAAATTCCCAGATGCTCCAGAGTCAATTACAGCCTGTACGTCTATCTTCTGCTGATCCCACTGCAACGAGAGAGGGATTGATAAATGAAGCAATTTATTATTAACCATATTAACATTGTGCTTAAATCTCACTCTCTTACCCTTCTTTTGACGAAGGAGAGATGGGCAATCCCTTACGCCATGATCCTTTTCGGCACAATAGAGGCACAAATTAAGCAGTTTGCGTCTGGCTTTCTCTTCAGGCTTTAAAGGGCCTCTAATCACAGCAACATCCATGGGTTCATCAACATTCTTGGTAGCATGGGTAGGAAGATTTATATGATAGGAAGTGTATTTCTTAGGAGTGATGTCAGTTGCGGATTTTTCATATTTCCTTTCCCTGAGTCTCCGGTCAATACCAATACATAACGTCATGAGATCCTCAAGAACATCTGGAATGATACCTCTAGCAAGTTCATCTTTTAATGAGTCACTGAGGCCCAAGCGAAATTGATTTTTCAGAGCTGGGTTGTTCCATAAAGTGTCAGGAGCCCATCTTTTAAAGTCTGTTATGTATTCCTCTACCATCCTTTTCCCTTGGCGTAAGGATCTCAAAGCTGTTTCAGCAGTATTCTGCTTGTTATGATCCTCATATAAAAGGGACATCGCAGAAAAAAAAGAATCAAGAGAATGTAATATGGGATCATCAGTCTCATAGAAAGTGTTGGCCCAAGATTTAGCTTCTCCACGCAAAAAAGAAATCACAGTCAAAACTTTAATTCTGTCAGTAGGATAAGACCTAGGTTTCAAAGTGAACATAAGAGTGCAAGAATTTCTAAAGTCTCTGAACATGGACCTGTCCCCAGAGAATTTCTCTGGCGGATTTACAACAGGCTCCGGTGTAATCTCAGAAGTGGAAGGTTTAGTTGTCATATGCTCATTAATAAATTTTCTAATATTCTGGTTCTCAATTTGTATCTCTCTTAAACCCTGTAACATACTATCCATACTTTGTGCTAGGGAACCCACTCTATTGGAAAGCTCACTCAACTCCATGATAGTGGATAGAGGTACTTTTATTTTTAGGCTTGATAATATGTTATGTTCTGTAAAGTTATGTGTTAGAACAGGTGGTAAATAAGTTTAGGTACCTAGTATCCGCTATAGTAGGACCACTCAGCCTCACACCAAACCTTGGATTCACACAGATTTAACTTACAGGAATCCGGTTTTGCTCATTGAACTGAGGGTCACTACTGCAGGGTACAGAGTGAAAACGGAGCTGTCACGCAACCAGGTTACAGGATGCCTGTATATCAACAGATAGGAGGAGTATCTATAGATAGAGTAGGTAGTGAAATGGAATGTAATACAAACAGATGTAGTACAAAGAGATATTGTAATTAGGCCAAAATGTATTTGTTAGGAATTCAGCACTTCAGGGAATATCATATGTAGTTAGAATGATATTTTGGAATATGTTATCATATATAATTTATGCAAGGATAAGATAGTAACAAACGATAAGTCACTTAGTTAGGTTCAAGGTGGTCACAGCAAATGATGTTAATCAAACAGCAGTTCAAACAGAGTAAGCATTGTGACAGGCAGTTGAAGTTAATCCTGCATTTTAGTGATAGTAACAGTCATTGAATACAGAGCATAGGTAGTTTGCTTACTTGAGAGACATAATGATATCCAAATAGAGTAATAAAATATACAGACCAATTCCTGATGGTTATTTGGGAGGCTAAGTCAGAGCCAGATGAAAACCTTACGATATCCTGAATGCTTGTTTGTAGAGAGGACACAGCGCGGTACACGCGCTGCAGACACGCTGAGATGCCGGGTGTGACGTCACAGCCACCCGGTGTAACAGTTAGGGAATTGAAAGCAGCTCCTTTGGTTCCTAAGAAACTGCGAGTAATAGAATAGGCACACCGGCACACAGCAATGAAGGATTAATGTAGGCTGCAAAGTTTCAAAGCAACAAGTAAGAAATCCCCACAGATTGAGGAAAGGGCTAGGTGTCTTCAGAGAGGAGTCACATAAAGTAACTGATTCAAATTACCAAGCGAGGAGCATAGAGAGGAGGGGCCTTAAATAGGAAAAGAGGATTCAGAATTAAAGGGACAGGATTGTAATAGTGAATACCCTGACACTAAGAGGGAGATTTCACCTTTCACAATTATCTGCAAACCAGATAAAGAGAGAGGCATTCTTACACTGTGTTCAAGACCTCCTAGTTATGGGAGTGATCCATCCAGTTCCAAAGGAGGAACAGGGACAGGGATTTTACTCAAATCTGTTTGTGTTTCCCAAAAAAGAGGGAACCTTCAGACCAATTTTAGATCTCAAGATCTTAAACAAATTCCTCAGAGTTCCATCATTCAAGATGGAGACTATTCGTACCATCCTACCTATGATCCAGGAGGGTCAATATATGACTACAGTGGATTTAAAGGATGCTTATCTTCACATTCCGATACACAAAGATCATCATCGGTTTCTCAGGTTTGCCTTCCTAGACAGGCATTACCAGTTTGTAGCTCTTCCCTTTGGTTTAGCTACAGCCCCAAGAATCTTTATGAAGATTCTGGGGTCACTTCTGGCGGTCCTAAGACCGCGGGGCATAGCAGTGGCCCCTTATTTAGACGACATCCTGATACAGGCGTCAAATTTCCAAATTGCCAAGTCTCATACGGACATAGTTCTGGCATTTCTGAGGTCGCATGGGTGGAAGGTGAACGAAGAAAAGAGTTCTCTATCCCTGCTCACAAGAGTCTCCTTTCCTTGAACTCCAATAGATTCTGTAGAAATGAGGATTTACCTGACAGAGTCCAGGTTATCAAAACTTCTAAATTCCTGCCGTGTTCTTTATTCCACTTCTCGCCCTTCGGTGGCTCAGTTTATGGAAGTAATCGGCTTAATGGTAGCGGCAATGGACATAGTGCCGTTTGCACGCCTACATCTCAGACCGCTGCAACTCTGCATGCTCAGTCAGTGGAATGGGGATTACACAGATTTGTCCCCTCTTCTAAATCTGGATCAAGAGACCAGGGATTCTCTTCTCTGGTGGCTATCTCGGGTCCATCTGTCCAAAGTTATGACCTTTCGCAGGCCAGATTGGACAATTGTAACGACAGATGCCAGCCTTCTAGGCTGGGGGGCAGTCTGGAACTCCCTGAAGGCTCAGGGATCGTGGACTCAGGAGGAGACACTCCTTCCAATAAACATTCTGGAACTGAGAGCGATATTCAATGCTCTTCAGGCTTGGCCTCAGCTAGCGACAATGATGTTCATCAGATTTCAGTCGGACAACATCACGACTGTGGCTTACATCAACCATCAAGGGGGAACAAGGAGTTCCCTAGCGATGTTAGAAGTCTCAAAGATAATTCGCTGGGCAGAGATTCACTCTTGCCACCTATCAGCTATCCATATCCCAGGTGTAGAGAACTGGGAGGCGGATTTTCTAATTCGTCAGACTTTTCATCCGGGGGAGTGGGAACTCCATCCGGAGGTGTTTGCACAATTGATTCATCGTTAGGGCAAACCAGAACTGGATCTCATGGCGTCTCGCCAGAACGCCAAACTTCCTTGTTACGGATCCAGGTCCAGGGATCCCAAGGCGATGCTGATAGATGCTCTAGCAGCACCTTGGTCTTTCAACCTTGCTTATGTGTTTCCACCGTTTCCTCTGCTCCCTCGTCTGATTGCCAAAATCAAGCAGGAGAGAGCATCGGTGATCTTGATAGCGCCTGCTAATTAGTGTTCTAATTTTCAGGGCCTGTTTGAGGGAGCCCTCCCGTACTTGGCATTAGGGTGTTCTATAGCGCCAGCTTTGTTTTTTAATATCTTGGTTAGAATCAGGCCTATGTTTAAGTCAGTTGCTCCTCCTTGGAGTCTTAATCTTGTTCTTAAAGGGACATGAAACCCAATTTTTTTCTTTTGGGATTTAGAAAGAGCATGTCATTTTAAACAACTTTCTAATTTACTTATATTATCTAATTTGCTTCATTCTCTTGATATCACTTGCTGAAAAGCATATCTAGATATGCTCAGTAGCTGCTAATTGGTTGCTGCACATAGAGGCCTTGTGTGATTGGCTCACACATGTGCATTGTTATTTCTTCAACAAATAATATCTAAAGAATTGAGCAAATTAGATAATAGAAGTAAATTGGAAAGTTGTTTAAAATTGCATGCCCTATCTGAATCATGAAAGTTTAATTTTGACTAGACTGTCCCTTTAAGGTTTTTGCAGCAGACTCAGACTAAATTTGGTTTTTTCCTAAAGTTGTTTTGGATAGAAATATTAATAAGGAAATTGTTGTTTCTTCTCTATGTCCTAATCCTCCTCCTCATAAGGAACGTTTGTTGCACAATTTAGATGATGTGGGTGCTTTGAAATTCTACCTACAGGCGACTAAGGATTTTTGCCAGTCTTCTGCTCTGTTTTTTTGTTTCTCTGGGAAACGTAAGGGTCAGAAGGCTACTGCTTCTTCTCTTTCTCTCTGGGTGAGAGGTGTAATTCGTTTGGCCTATGAGACTGCTGGACAGCGGCCTCCTGAGAGAATTACAGCTCATTCCACTAGGGCTGTCTCCTCTTCCTGGGCTTTCAAAAATTAAGCTTCTGTGGAACAGATTTGCAAGGCTGCAACTTGGTCTTCTCTGCATACTTTTTTAAAATTTGATACTTTTGCCTTGGCTGAGGCTTCTTTTTGGAGAAAGGTTCTTCAAGCGGTGGTGCCTTCTATTTAGGTCTACCAGTCTTGTCCCTCCCTTGTCCTCTGTGTCCTCTATCTTGGGTATTGGTTCCCAACAGTAATTGAGGACACTGTGGACTCACCATATCTTAGGAAAGAAAAGTAAATGTATGCTTACCTATTAAATTTGTTTCCGGATATGGTGAGTCCATGGCCCCACCCTGTATTTTAAAGACAGTGTTTTTTACTAAACCTCAGGCACCTCTACACCTTGTGTTTCTCCTTTTCTCCATTTTCCTTCGGTTGAATGACTGGGGATTGTGGGAAGGGGAGGGATACTTAACAGATTTGCTGTGGTGCTCTTTGCCTCCTCCTGCTGGCCAGGAGTGATATTCCCAACAGTAATTGAGGACGCAGTGGACTCACCATATCCAGAAAGAAAGAAATTTATCATGTAAGCATGAATTTTGTTTTTTATATTTACACTTTTTTAGTCAACAGCTACTACTGAGCATGTGCAAGAGTTCACAGAATATATACGTAT
Organism: Bombina bombina; assembly: GCF_027579735.1. Taxonomy (NCBI): domain Eukaryota; kingdom Metazoa; phylum Chordata; class Amphibia; order Anura; family Bombinatoridae; genus Bombina; species Bombina bombina. The sequence goes on along the minus strand of NC_069500.1, from coordinate 964,878,929 downwards.
ATGCATTTGTAATTGGCTGATGGCTGTCACATGATACAGGGGGAGTGGAAATAAAAATAACTGAAATTTGTCAGAAAAAAAACCTACTATTTATTTGAAGTACAGACTAAGTGCTATTGCATTGTCTTGTTATCATACATATGTTGATAATGCAAAGTTACTGTATTTACTGGTCCTTTTAAGAGAAAAAAATAATAATCTGCTGAGCTGTGAAGGAGCAGTAAAGAAAGAAGCTGGTTATTTGGAAAATGGGTATGCTCTGTCCCTTACCTGTGCTTTTTGGTTGTGTTATTGTCCTGTATTTCTTCTGTTTGCTGCTATTGTAATATAAAGAATGTTGTAGGTTCTTTTTCACCATAAAATGCAGGTTGTGCTATGTCTTGAACATACTCTTTATAGACAGTGTTACATTTCACATTGATGCAGCTGTAGCGGAGAATGCACATACAGGTAGCCCTCAGTTTACGCCGGGGTTAGGTTCCAGAAGGAATGGTTGTAAATCGAAACCGTTGTAAATTGAAACCCAGTTTATAATGTAAGTAAATGGGAAGTGAGGGAGTTAGGTTCCAGGTCCCTCTCAAAATTGTCATAAGTAACACCTAATACATTATTTTTAAAGCTTTGCTTTGAAACAGCTTTATAAACCTAATAATATAGATTGTATCATCATCAAACTAAGTTTAATGAGCAAAAACATTTGCTAACAGCACCTAATTAAATAATTACACAACAGACTGCATCATCATCAAACTAAGTTTAATGAACAAAAACGTGTTTTTACTTGCATTTTTCTGCAAACAGTTCTCTGCATTGTTAGCATGTTAGATAATATTGGGTCTGCACCTATTCTTTGCATTTCAATCTGCAGTGATTAATAGGCAGTTAGGCACCTTCACCTCAAGCAGCTGGACAGGAAGATAATAGGGAAGTGGCTGCTCGATAGCTAATGTCTGCTCTGTGTACACAGATCAATTTCAGACCTGTTAAGTTGCATAACTTTGCTGCAAAACAAGCGAAGAGCTCCACCTACTGGCTTTTTTAATTAGTTTTAATTAGTGCACATGACTGAAAAAAAAGTTGTTATTCTGAAACGGCGCAAATTGAACCGGCGTAAACCGAGGGCCACCTGTATTTGGTTTTGGATAAAAATACTCATTGCCTGTTATTTTAAATTCCAGGAAGTATAATAGTTTCTGAATAAGAAAGAAGTGGAAACTGCAGCAAAGATTGACGACAGATAAAGTAGAAGGTCTCTTTCTGGATTCCAGAGTGAGGACCTGAAAATCTCTAAAACCCTCATATTTGTGCTTTAGATACATGAAATAAGCTACCACTTGTATACAGCTGTAATAGCAAATGAGTGTACTTTATAATCCTCAGATACATTATATCTATGTTTAGTTTTGTGTTAATTTATTAATGGCACAAGAAATTCAAAAATTAGACTTTAAGTTTGAGATAGAGCATGCAATTTACATTTTTCTTCTGTTAACATCTATCTAGGTAGATACTATCTAGGTAGGCTCAGGAGCAGCCATGCACTTATTGGCGCTATCTAATGATCAGTAGCTACACACGTTTCATTGGCTCACCAGATGTGTTCAGCTAGCTCACAGTAGTGAATTGCTGATCTAGATCTGACTTTAACTATTTGTTTAACCCCTTTGCAGGGGTTAAACACAGTTATATGCAAGCAACAGCTCAATAATAAAATGCTCTAACATATTAAAACGTATCCTTTTTCCACTTTTATGCACCCTTAATGTAAATATAACATAATTGATTAATATTGTCTTGATTTTGTAATTATTTGCAGAATTAATGCGTATACCATGTGTTGATGCTGGACTTATTCCGCCATTGGTGCAACTTTTAAATTGTAAGGACCAGGAGGTGTTGCTGCAAACTGGACGTGCGCTCGGAAATATATGTTATGATAGCCGTAAGTATGGTAATGGAAATTGTTGCATGATCTTACGTAAATAACAAGAAAAAGACACATCTCTCTTGTACACCTCTAAAGAACATTTAGTCCAGCACTTAAAGGGACAGTCTAGGCCAAAATAAACTTTCATGATTCAGATAGGGCATGTAATTTTAAACAATTTTCCAATTTACTTTTATCACCAATTTCTCTTGTAAGGTGTATCCAGTCCACCGATCATCCATTACTTGTGGGATATTCTCCTTCCAACAGGAAGTTGCAAGAGATCACCCACAGCAGAGCTGCTATATAGCTCCTCCCCTAACTGCCATATCCAGTCATTCTCTTGCAACTCTCAACAAGCATGGAGGTAGTAAGAGAGAAGTGGTGAAATATAGTTGTTTTTTTCTTCAATCAAAAGTTTGTTATTTTTAAATGGTACCGGAGTTGTACTATTTTGTCCCAGGCAGAAAATAGAAGAAGAATCTGCCTGTGATTTATATGATCTTAGCAGGTTGTAACTAAGATCCATTGCTGTTCTCACACATAACTGAAGAGAGAGGTAACTTCAGCTGGGGAATGGCGTGCAGGTTATCCTGCTATGAGGTATGTGCAGTTAAATTTTTTTTCTAGAGATGCAAATGCTAGAAAATGCTGCTGATACCAGATTTATGTAAGGTAAGCCTGAATACAGTGATTTAATAGCGACTGGTATCATGCTTACTTTTAGAGGTAATACTCTTATTAATTTGCAATATAAAACGTTTGCTGGGAATGTTTAAGCATTTTTATATATGCTTTGGTGATAAAACTTTATTGGAGCCTAGTTTTTTCCACATGGCTGGCTTAAATTTGCCTAGAATCAGTTTCCTGAGGCTTTCCACTGTTTAACATGAGTGGGAGGGGCCTATTTTAGCGCTTTATTGCGCAGTTACTTTTACAGACTGAGACATCCAGCTTCCTCCAGGAGTCCCCTGAATGCGATAGGACCTCTCTAAAGGGCTCTTAGGCTTTCCAAAGTCGTTAGTTGGGGAAGGTAGGGCCCCAGCAGAGCTGGGGCAGTTTGTTGTGACTGTTAAAAAACGTCTATCGTTTTTTTGATCCGTTTTTTGAACTAAGGGGTTAATCATCCATTTGCAAGTGGGTGCAATGCTCTGTTAGCTTATTATACACACTGTAAAAATTTCGTTTGATTTACTGCCTTTTTTCACTGTTTTTCAAATTCTGACAAAATTTGTTTCTCTTAAAGGTACAGTACCGTTTTTATTTTTTGCTTGTTAACTTGATTTAAAGTGTTTTCCAAGCTTGCTGGTCTCATTGCTAGTCTGTTTTAACATGTCTGACATAGAGGAAACTCCTTGTTCATTATGTTTAGAAGCCATGGTGGAACCCCCTCTTAGAATGTGTACCAAATGTACTGATTTCACTTTAAGTAATAAAGATCATATTCTATCTTTAAAAAATTTATCACCAGAGGAATCTGACAAGGGGGAAGTTATGCCGACTAACTCGCCCCACGTGTCAGACCCTTTGACTCCCGCTCAAGGGACTCACGCTCTAATGGCGCCAAGTACATCTAGGGCGCCCATGGCGTTTACTTTACAAGACATGGCGGCGGTCATGGATAATACACTGTCAGCGGTATTATCCAGACTACCTGGGTTTAGAGGAAAGCGAGACAGCTCTGGAGTTAGAAGAAATACAGAGCATACTGACGCTTTAAGAGCCATGTCTGATACTGCCTCACAATATGCAGAAGCTGAGGAAGGAGAGCTTCTTTCTGTGGGTGATGTTTCTGACTCAGGGAAGAGGATTCAACCTAATTCTGATATGTCTACATTTAAATTTAAGCTTGAACACCTCCGCGTATTGCTCAGGGAGGTTTTAGCTGCTCTGAATGACTGTGATACAATTGCAGTGCCAGAGAAATTGTGTAGATTGGATAAATACTATGCAGTGCCGGTGTGCACTGATGTTTTTCCAATACCTAAAAGGTTTACAGAAATTATTTCTAAGGAATGGGATAGACCAGGTGTGCCGTTCTCTCCCCCTCCTATTTTTAAGAAAATGTTTCCAATAGATGCCACCACACGGGACTTATGGCAGACAGTCCCTAAGGTGGAGGGAGCAGTTTCTAGCTAAGTTTCCCTAGCTAAGCGTACTACTATCCCTGTCGAGGACAGTTGTGCTTTCTCAGATCCAATGGATAAAAAGTTAGAGGGTTACCTTAAGAAAATGTTTATTCAACAAGGTTTTATTCTACAGCCCCTTGCATGCATTGCCCCAGCCACTGCTGCTGCAGCCTTCTTGTTTGAGTCTCTGGAAGAGGCTTTACAGTTAGAGACCCCATTGGATGACATACTTGACAAGCTTAGAGCACTTAAGCTAGCCAATTCTTTTGTTTCTGATGCCATTGTTCATTTGACTAAACTAACGGCTAAGAATTCTGGTTTTGCTATTCAAGCGCGCAGGGCGCTATGGCTTAAATCATGGTCAGCTGACGTTACTTCAAAGTCTAAGCTGCTTAACATTCCCTTCAAGGGGCAAACCCTATTCGGGCCTGGTTTGAAGGAGATTATTTCTGATATCACTGGAGGAAAAGGTCATGCCCTTCCTCAGGATAGGTCCAAGTCAAGGGCCAAACAGACTAATTTTCGTGCCTTTCGAAACTTCAAGGCGAGTGCGGCATCAACTTCCTCTAATACAAAACAAGAGGGAACTTTTGCTCAGTCCAAGTCGGTCTGGAAACCTAACCAGACCTGGAACAAAGGCAAGCAGGCCAAGAAACCTGCTGCTGCCTCTAAGACAGCATGAAGGATCGGCCCCCCTATTCGGTAACGGATCTAGTAGGGGGCAGACTTTCGCTCTTCGCCCAGGCTTGGGCAAGAGATGTTCAGGATCCCTGGGCGTTGAAAATTATATCCCAGGGATATCTTCTGGACTTCAAAGCTTCCCCTCCAAAAGGGAGATTTCACCTTTCACAATTATCTGCAAACCAGATAAAGAGAGAGGCATTCTTACACTGTGTTCAAGATCTCCTAGTTATGGGAGTGATCCATCCTGTTCCAAAGGAGGAACAGGGACAGGGATTTTACTCAAATCTGTTTGTGGTTCCCAAAAAAGAGGGAACCTTCAGACCAATTTTAGATCTCAAGATCTTAAACAAATTCCTCAGAGTTCCATCATTCAAGATGGAGACTATTCGTACCATCCTACCTATGATCCAGGAGGGTCAATATATGACTACAGTGGATCTAAAGGATGCTTATCTTCACATTCCGATTCACAAAGATCATCATCGGTTTCTCAGGTTTGCCTTCCTAGACAGGCATTACCAGTTTGTAGCTCTTCCCTTTGGATTAGCTACAGCCCCAAGAATCTTTACGAAGGTTCTGGGGTCACTTCTGGCGGTACTAAGACCGGGGGCATATCAGTGGCCCCTTATTTAGACGACATCCTGATACAGGCGTCAAATTTCAAAATTGCCAAGTCTCATACGGACATAGTTCTGGCATTTCTGAGGTCGCATGGGTGGAAGGTGAACGAAGAAAAGAGTTCTCTATCCCCTCTCACAAGAGTCTCCTTTCTGGGAACTTTAATAGATTCTGTAGAAATGAGGATTTACCTGACAGAGTCCAGGTTATCAAAACTTCTAAATTCCTGCCGTGTTCTTTATTCCATTTCTCGCCCTTCAGTGGCTCAGTGTATTGAAGTAATCGGCGTAATGGTAGCAGCAATGGACATAGTGCCGTTTGCACGCCTACATCTCAGACCGCTGCAACTATGCATGCTCAGTCAGTGGAATGGGGATTACACAGATTTGTCCCCTCTACTAAATCTGGATCAAGAGACCAGGGATTCTCTTCTCTGGTGGCTATCTCGGGCCCATCTGTCCAAAGGTATGACCTTTCGCAGGCCAGATTGGACAATTGTAACGACAGATGCCAGCCTTCTAGGCTGGGGGGCAGTCTGGAACTCCCTGAAGGCGCAGGGTTCATGGACTCAGGAGGAGACACTCCTTCCAATAAACATTCTGGAACTGAGAGCGATATTCAATGCTCTTCAGGCTTGGCCTCAGCTAGCGACAATGAGGTTCATCAGATTTCAGTCGGACAACATCACGACTGTGGCTTACATCAACCATCAAGGGGGAACAAGGAGTTCCCTAGCTATGTTAGAAGTCTCAAAGATAATTCGCTGGGCAGAGATTCACTCTTGCCACCTATCAGCTATCCATATCCCAGGTGTAGAGAACTGGGAGGCGGATTTTCTAAGTCGTCAGACTTTTCATCCGGGGGAGTGGGAACTCCACCCGGAGGTGTTTGCACAATTGACTCATCGTTGGGGCAAACCAGAACTGGATCTCATGGCGTCTCGACAGAACGCTAAGCTTCCTTGTTACGGATCCAGGTCCAGGGATCCCAAGGCGATACTAATAGATGCTCTAGCAGCACCTTGGTCTTTCAACCTGGCTTATGTGTTTCCACCATTTCCTCTGCTCCCTCGTCTGATTGCCAAAATCAAGCAGGAGAGAGCATCTGTGATCTTGATAGCGCCTGCATGGCCACGCAGGACTTGGTATGCAGATCTGGTGGACATGTCATCCTTTCCACCATGGACTCTGAGACAGGACCTTCTACTTCAAGGTCCTTTCAACCATCCAAATCTACTTTCTCTGAGACTGACTGCCTGGAGATTGAACGCTTGATTTTATCAAAGCGTGGCTTCTCCGAGTAAGTCATTGATACCTTAATTCAGGCACGAAAGCCTGTCACCAGGAAAATCTATCATAAGATATGGCGTAAATATCTTTATTGGTGTGAATCCAAGGGTTACTCATGGAGTAAGGTCAGGATTCCCAAGATATTATCTTTTCTCCAAGAAGGATTGGAAAAAGGATTGTCAGCTAGTTCATTAAAGGGACAGATTTCTGCTCTGTCTATTGTTTTGCACAAGCGTCTGGCGGATGTTCCAGACGTTCAGGCATTTTGTCAGGCTTTAGTTAGAATCAAGCCTGTATTTAAACCTGTTGCTCCGCCATGGAGCTTAAATTTGGTTCTTAAGGTTCTTCAAGGGGTTCCGTTTGAACCTCTTCATTCCATAGATATCAAACTTTTATCTTGGAAAGTTCTTTTTTTGGTAGCTATTTCTTCAGCTCGTAGATTTTCCGAGTTATCTGCCTTACAATGTGATTCACCTTATCTGATCTTCCATGCAGATAAGGTAGTTCTGCGTACCAAACCTGGGTTTTTACCTAAGGTGGTATCTAATAAGAATATCAATCAGGAGATTGTTGTTCCATCATTGTGTCCTAATCCTTCTTCAAAGAAGGAATGTCTATTACACAATCTTGATGTGGTTCGTGCTTTAAAGTATTATTTACAAGCTACTAAGGATTTTCTTCAAACATCTGCTTTGTTTGTTGTCGATACTGGACAGAGGAGAGGCCAAAAGGCTTCGGCAACCTCTATTTCGTTTTGGCTAAGAAGCATAATCCGCTTAGCTTATGAGACTGCTGGCCAGCAGCCACCTGAAAGGATTACAGCTCATTCTACTAGAGCTGTGGCTTCCACATGGGCCTTTAAAAATGAGGCTTCTGTTGAACAGATTTGCAAGGCGGTGACTTGGTCTTCGCTTCATACCTTTTCAAAATTCTATAAATTTGATACTTTTGCTTCTTCGGAGGCTATTTTTGGGAGAAAGGTTTTACAGGCAGTGGTACCTTCCGTTTAAGTACCTGCCTTGTCCCTCCCTTCATCCGTGTACTTTAGCTTTGGTATTGGTATCCCACAAGTAATGGATGATCCGTGGACTAGATACACCTTACAAGAGAAAACATAATTTATGCTTACCTGATAAATTTATTTCTCTTGTGGTGTATCCAGTCCACGGCCCGCCCTGTCTTTTTAAGGCAGGCATTTTTTAACTTTAAACTACAGTCACCACTGCACCCTATGGTTTCTCCTTTCTCTGCTTGTTTTCGGTCGAATGACTGGATATGGCAGTTAGGGGAGGAGCTATATAGCAGCTCTGCTATGGGTGATCTCTTGCAACTTCCTGTTGGGAATGAGAATATCCCACAAGTAATGGATGATCCGTGGACTGGATACACCACAAGAGAAATAAATTTATCAGGTAAGCATAAATTATGTTTTTGCTTTGTTCTCTTGGTATTCTTAGTTGAAAGCTTAACCTAGGAGGTTCATATGCTAATTTCTTAGACCTTGAAGGCCACCTCTTTTCAGAATGCATTTTAACAGTTTTTCACCACTAGAGGGTGTTAGTTCATGTATTTCATATAGATAACACTATGCTCGTACACGTGAAGTTATCTGGGAGCAGGCACTGATTGGCTAAAATGCAAGTCTGTCAAACAACTGAAATAAAGGGGCAGTTTGCAGTGGCTTAGATACAAGATAATCACAGAGGTTAACAGTATATTCATATAACTGTGTTGGTTATGCAAAACTGGGGAATGGGTAATAAAGAGATTATCTTTTAAAACAATAAAAATTCTGGTGTAGACTGTCCCTTTAACATATCTGGGAGAAGTGACTGTGCCTATAAATAAAACTTTAAATGATACTAAACCCAATTTTTTTCTTTAATGATTCAGATAGAGCATGCGATTCTAACATCAAGGAAAAAAAATTGGGTTTAGTATTCATTTAACCTTTATTAATTATATTAAATAACCACATGGATAAGTGGGTTAGCCACTCGCTTTTCTCATATATTACTCTACACAGATTATTTTAAAAAAGCCAGGCTAGTCCATAAAACAACTTAAAATTATAAGCATCAACACTAATATGTATCCTTGATAAATAATAAAGAGGTACGAAGGGATCTGGGACAAACAAATTCTGATGCCTGTGTCATTCATAGGTTTCTCAAATAATCTAGATGCAAACTAAGTTTTGAAAGCATTTACAACCACAAATTTACTCAACTTTGATATTGAGAGCAATTCATGGGTACAGCCCTTGAAAAGCCTGGTGGACTTTGTGTTCCTTATCTGCTTTGTTGAGACCAGAGGCTTCATCAAGGTGTAAATTATGACTCTTTCTCTTTAGCAGTGTCTAAGACAATTTCAGTATTAACTCCAAGTCTCTAGTCCTCCTAAGATAGTCCAATCAAATTAAATAATGCATTTACAATTGCAAAGATTTTTTACAATGCTTGAAATGTCCCTTTAATATTATCAAGTTACAGCATAATTTTGAAGCAAAAATCAATAAAACATGTTATGTGATTATGTGCAGTTAATCTTTCCATCATATGTGTTCTTGAAGGCCTATTTCACTTCCATCTGACCAAGAGTATTTCTCATTCTAATTAATCTACTTCTTTTTTAGTCAATATAGTTTGCTGGAAATTTGCAGTCGAATGTGTTTTGTTTCTTTCAAAGGGTTCCTCTAATTAATCTACACTGTATATGTATATTTAATGAATTACTTTGTTTTTTGAATGGAACGTATCTCCTATTGATCCCATTTCTCTTTAGCATCTTTATCAACTGCACACCAAGAATAAAGTCCTTGACAGGTCTGATTTATGTATGTACCCCTATTGAAAAGCAGCCTTAAAATGATTTTGTACAAGAAAAATACTTTTTCATGACTCATTGTCTTACATTTAAAAAGACTAATCTTTTTACCATTCTCATGTTTTTTCTTATTTAATACTTTGTTTTGGTCCTACTCTTCATGTATTTTGGATAAATGTATGAATATCAACTGGATTTGCTCTGTTTCAAGCAATTTGCTATCATTCAAATGTATAAATGAAGGCACAGTACCAGTATCCGGTGAGAGTGGACAGAAAAGGAACATTCAGAGATAGTAGATAAATAACCTGTTAAGAAAACCCTATTTTTTTCTTTCATGATTCCTCTAGACTGTACAGTTTTGCTTCTATTATCCAGTTATCTTGGTAAGTTCAGGAGTGTGCACATATCTGCAGCACTATATGGTAGCTGTTTTGCAACAATGTTATACATTAACAAGAGCACTAGATGGCAGCACTATTTCCTGTCATGTAGTTCTCCAGACATGTGCACACTACCTATCTAGATATCTCTTCAACAAAGAATAACTTGGGGAGAAAGAAAATTTGACAATAGAAGTATATTGGAATTTTTTTTTTAAATTGTATTCTCTTTCTGAATCATGAAAGATACATTTTGGGTTTCATGTCCCTTTAAATCCTCCATCCTTGTCTAAAGGACATTGCACTTAAATTCTTTTAAAAATGTGTTTTGTCTTTTGACAGATTTATTTATTTAAATGTTGTTCGAGTGCTGAGTTAATCAATATGTTCTTGCCAAACTTACGCAGGTATGTGCTTCACTGTCCCTATCAGCCAGTGAGGATTAATACAGTTGTAACAGTTTCACACAAGCCTCAATTCCCTGCTAGTTTCCTTTTCAACTACTTTTATGTTTTGTTAATGCAAAAAAATAAAGCTTGACTGCTGTTCTTTAAAATGTATAATATAAATATGTAAAGTACAGTGTCCCATTACCTAAAACACATGGATGTTACCGTGGTTGATGCACAGGTTAGAAGTTGAATTACAGTGTAATCTCTGCTGGTGATTTACAGCAATGTTGGCATATTACTGTCCATATTGTCTTTCATGATATTTAGCAGGGTAATTTCAAAGCAATACTAGTTAGTCTTGTTAAATTAATTCAATTCTTAACTCACTGTGAAATACTATTATTTAGGAAAAATCCTAATATAATTTCATGTGCACATACATATATCAATAATTTGTTAAGCTTATTTAAAATAAGATGCCAGTGAATCTAAACAACTGTAAATCTTTTTTGAGATGTGTTATCCTCATAGTAGCTGCAAGGCATCGTACACGAAATAGCTCATGTTTGTAGTCAATGCAATGGTATAATAATGTTTTCTTTTTGCCTTTGGCTACAAAGAGAAATACCTCTGGGGTATTTTCTAGCACCATGTACAATAATGTGTTTAAAAGTTATTTTAAGTCATATTTAAACAATGCATTCTTAATATCTTCAATGTAAATACTTATATCTGTTATTATTCTAAGTTTAATACAACTGCTTTTATGTAATGTCTATAAGATTTACAAAAATCTTGTGGTTTAGGGAATTAGGTTCACATCTTAGTTTAGCACTCATATCTATGAAAATGAGCAAAGTGTGTGTATGTGCATTTATGTGTGTGTATGTGTATATGTATATATATATATATATATATATATATATATATATATATATATATATATGTGTGTGTGTGTGTGTATATATATATATATATATATATATATATATATATATATATATATATATATATATATATATATAAAATGCACCACTGAGAAACAATAAGGCACGTTTGCAAAAAAAAGAAATTGGATAACATGTACACTCATAATATGTACACTCATAGTAAAGGTATCACATAAAGCAGAGGTGCACTTGTAGTTTGTCAGTATAGAGAGAGTACCATTTCTAAGGATTTTGGTTTGAGTTCCCTGCTCCATTGTCACTTAGTGTACTCAGGGTCCCACAGTCATATCTATCCTGAGTCATTGATTTAATTAAGTGATGGCCCCTTCTACAAACAGCTTGATATGCCAACCTCCTGCTCCCCATGTGCTGCTTAATTTCTGGGTAAACTGGTGGATGTGCCCTTAGATTATTTTGTAGTTGAACCCTGTTCTACGTTGCAGAACATGTGGACATTCTCTGTACCCTAAAAGTGTTTGTTTTAATGTCAGTTTGATTGTTAATTGCTGTTATACGTAAGAAAATCACAAAATATTTATTGTATGTGTATTTATATTCTATTTATATAAGTAATGAGCTATATAACATTTAAAAAAAATAAAAATAACTACGTACATATGCATGTTAACAAACATGCTATTGTTTTTTATAGTCTATATTATTTGCTTAGGAATGAGCTATCTGACTTGTGTATCATAGTAAGAAGACAAGTATATCGCTAACCCATTATATATGATTGTTGCTGTTCTTCTAAAGTCTGTGTGATGCCCTAGTTTTATTTTTATTAATAACATATTATTTCCAAAAATCTAGTTAAGATATAAAAATAAATATGTTTGAACAAAGGGGTAAAGAGAATATGTATAAAAACGAATGCTTAAAAATGTATAAAGACCGATGACTTCCATAGAATATAAAAGTTATGTTCAGTTGGTGTTTGTATGGTGACTTTGAATACTAAATAGTGTATTATATCAAAGGCTTTATGCTTCTGTGACATCACTACATCTGTATACAGGTTTGTGTTATACAAGAAGATATAACTGAATAAATTAATCATGGAATTTTGTTCCATGCCTTTTACGGCTTATATTTAGTAATGAAAATAGGTCTATATGCAATACGATTTTGTTTCCTCTTCAACGTTTTTCTGTAGCAATTTTATATGAATATAAAATTTTCCCTGCATAAAATTTGTATACTACATTAAATTTGTATTCTATATTATATTATTATTGATTAAAAGTGCAAATGTTCTATTTTGATTTTTTTTACATAGGTTTAGATTTATTCATTTATGTTGTGCTAATGTTTTGAGTTAATTTGGAGTATGCACAGTATGTTTTGTGCACACCACACCAGTAGCATCATCCAGCACCGAGTTTTCAGTATATTGTGATTAAGTTAACACGCTAACAGAATTTTTAATGTGCCTTTTTGTTTGTTTCCAGATGAGGGCAGGCGTGCAGTTGACCAAGCGGGTGGTGCAAAAATTGTAGTTGACCATTTACGGTCAATGTGCTCTTTAACAGATCCAGCAAATGAGAAGCTCATGACTGTCTTTTGTGGCATGCTGATGAACTATAGCAATGAGAATGGTAAACAAACTGCTTTAAGTTCGCCCAAAAACTTAAGGTTACAGGGAGCTCAGCCAATCAGATTTGCACTACTGCATCAGGCTGATTATTGCAGAATTTTTTTAATCTAGATGCAAATTATAAATCTGAATACTCTGTAAATTATTTGGATAATTTGAATTTAATTAAGAATACATATATCTTTACACATTTTAAGCTTGTCAAATAATGCACAATACAAATTTTGATTGGAGTATACTTATCCATAGTTTAACCTTTATATAAAAGAAACATATGGACAAATTGTTTATAGCCAGTACTTAATTTTATAAGCTTTTAAAATTTCATCTGTACCATATTTTGTTTCATTTGAGTTCTGGCACTTCTGTCAGATGGATCTGCACTGAAATACAGAAGCAATCTGTTGTAGGCCACTGCTTTTTTTATCATTATTATTTTTTATTATATTTTAGTGCTGCCTAATAACCTTTTGTCTTTATTTAAATCGTTATTGAGCTAGTGTGTTTAGGTATGTTTTAATGACTAGCCCTTTCAAATGTATCTGATGAGGACAGTTACTTGCTATTTTGTATTTAAAATAGAGGATTAGTATATTATGAGATCACTTAGAAACATTTGGTATTCATTTATGTAGAGCACATCATTTTCCAAAAATGGAACGTGTGTGTGGCAGCTCTACAGTCTGCTGCTTGTTTACATAAAGGTATTTGGAATTAATTCAATGCGCTACGTGTTCACAGCATTTTTGTGGGTTTAAATGATTGCAAAGATTAGCAAATTCCATTTTGATGATTGAACTTAAATATTTAAAACACAAATAAATGGAAACTAGTGTTGATGTTGTTTTTTTTTTTTTTTTTTTTTAACGTTATAAACATTTCAGCTTTAACCTTTTTGTTGAAGATTATTGTTGTTTACCATATATGTTCCATGCAGACTAAAAGGCAAAAGTATTATAATTTTTTTAAATGTGGAAAATATTACAGTTGATGTTTTATAAGGCTATCTTTAAAGGGATATGAAATCCAATTTTTTTTTTCTTTCATGTTTCAGATAGAGCATGCAATTTTAAACAACTTTATAATTTATTCCAATTATCGAGTTTTCTTTGTTCTCTTGGTATTTTTATTTGAAAAGCAGGAATGTAAGCTTAGGAGTCGGCCCATTTTTGGTTCAGCACCTGGGTAGTGCTTGCTGTTTGGTGGCTAAATGTACCAAGAGAACAAAGAAAAATTGATAATAGGAATAAATTTGAAAGTTGCTTAAAATTATGTGTGGTCTGAATCATGAAATAAATAATTTGGGTTTAATATCCCTTTTACCCCTTCAGTGATAAGTCATTTCACACCCCTGTGCTAAAGCTATTTTTATTTTCATGCACACATTGCGCTTACACATCAGTTTGAATGCTTTTAATGTTACATAACAAACACAAAAATGTTTTTTTTTTCAGCAGACCAAGCACTTTCAGAGAATAGCTTTAGATTGCAGAAATACCCCCCAAAAAAAGAAAAAAAAAAAGACACTGATAAAATGTTATGTAATTCTCTGTAGCGTGCATGTTAGAGAGCAAACAAGTTATTTTTTTAAATATTTAAAATTCACATATTATGGTTCCATATTTTTTAGGTTTGTGTAGAATTATGTTGTTTGTTAATATGGCCACAGGCTGCAGCATTTTTTTTTATCAGTATAAAGGTGCAACATACAAATACCTGGATTTGCACGGATATTTGTGTGTTCCGATTCTGCACTAACAAATCAGGCACTAAACAATCAGCTGAATGTCCATACCTGCAGCCATATTCAGCATTTGTTTCTATAAGGAATGGCCAATAACAAAATTTTGCATATGCGTAATATTTTTCATAAGTTCATCTTCCTACAGCACAGTTTAGGTTTCTGTATCTATTTTATGATATACAAATTACTAACTGAAAATCAAAAGATAAAATGTATTGTTTCCTTCTTAATATAAGGAGAGTCCACTGCATCATTCCTTACTGGTGGGAAATACTGAACCTGGCCATCAGGAGGAGGGAAAGACACCCCAGCCAAAGGCTTAAATACTCCCCCTACTTCCCTCATATCCCAGTCATTCTTTGCCTTTCATCACAGCAGGTTGGCAATGAAGTGTCAGACGATTCGGAGTAGTTCACTATGAAGGATATCTGCCCTTCGAAATGGAACTGGAGTTTTAAGTAGTCTTGTCAGCCTCTCAGTGAGAGCATTGACGAAAGTTAGAGCCTGGAGATGCAGGGAGAGTCTTGCCTTGATAAAGTAATCATGTCAGAGAAAGTTAATATGTTTGATACCACTGAGCCGTCCACCTCTGAGGAGTCTTCGTCCCTTGAGGTGCGCACCCTACAGTCATCTCCTATTACACATGCAGCTTCCTGTAGCCCTTTTACTGCCAGACTTTGGAATTACAAACGACAATGTCTGAGGCCTTTAGTGCTTTATTTTACCTCGCCCTGCTAAGCGCAAGCGAAAGGTTAAATATTGCTATCCTTCCTAGGGGTCATCTGCTAGCTTATTGGAGTTATCTGATACAAGATTATCCGATGATGAAGGCGCCTCTGATACTTTAGAGGGTGCTTTTTCTGGGTCGGAATCTGCTGCTTCTAGGCCTTCAGCTGTGGAGGAAACAGACTTTATATTTAGGATTGAGCATTTACGCTTTCTGTTGAAGGAAGTTTTGGCTACGTTAGAGGTTCTAGAGCCCAAATTGCCTGAGGAACCTTTGATTCCTAAATTAGATAAGTCTACGAGGACAGGGTTGTACCACAAACTTTCCCATTTCCCGTAAAGATGGCAAATATTATTAAGAATGAATGGGAAATAATTCCCCTTCTTCCTTTAAAAAAATTGTTCCCGGACTCTCAATTGGAGTTGTGGGGCTCCATCCCTAAGGTAGCCCATGGTTTAAAAAATAAAAAGTCTGTTAAGAAAGATGTTTCAACATATGAGATATTTGTTTCAACCAGCAGTGGCTGTTGCTGCAGTTGCTGTAGCGGCTACCTACTGGTGCGACTCCTTATCTGAGTTGATTGAGGTGGAGGGTCCCCTCAACGTGATCCAGGAAAGAATTAAGGCCTTAAGGATTTGTGATGCAAATATGCAAACTATTCGCCTGAATGCCAAGGCTTCAGGTTTTTCTGTTCAAGCCCGTAGGGCACTCTGGCTGAAGTCCTGGTTTGCGGACATGACATCAAAGTCAAGACTTCTTTCCCCCCCATTTAAGGGAAATATTCTATTTAGTCCAGGCCTGGACTCTATTATCTCCACGATTATTGGAGGAAAAGGTGCCTTTTTACCACAGGATAAGAAGAACAAACCTAAGGGACAAGGTCCTAATTTCCGTTCCTTTTGTTAGGATAAGTCCCAACGTCAGCAGCCCTCCGAAAAGGCCGAGCTTTCCAAGGCGACTTGGAAGCTGGCTCAGTCCTGGAATGAATCCAAGCAGAGCAAGAAGCCTGCCGAGGCAAAGTTGGCATAGAGGGGCGGCCCCCGATCCGGCTCTGGATCGCGTAGGGGGCAGACTGTTGCTCTTTTTGGATGCTTGGTTTGGGGACGTACAAGACCCGTGGGTCCTGGAGGTCATCCCTCAGGGATACAGAATAGGTTTCTAGACTCATCCACCCAGGGGCAGATTCCTCTTGTCAAACCTGTCTTCAAGGCCAGAAAAGAGAGAAGCCTTTCTGGGGTGCGTGTGTCCCTGTACCTCTTACAGAAAGAGGTCTGGGATACTATTCAAACCTTTTTGTGGTCCCAAAGAAGGAGGGACATTTCCGCCCGATTTTGGACCTAAAGTACTTAAACAAGTATCTGTCCCTTCATTCAAAATACAGACAATGAGGTCCATCCTTCCCTTGGTTCAAGAAGGACAGTTCATGACCATGATAGATCTGAAGGATGCTTACCTTCACGTTCCAATACACAGGGAACACTTCATGTTCCTAATATTTGCGTTCCTGGACCAGTTTATTGCACTTCCGTTTGATCTAGCTACTGCTCCAAGAGTTTTTACGAAGGTTCTAGGGGCTCTGCTTGCAGTGGCCAGAACCAGAGATATAGCAGTAGTGCCATACTTGTACGATATTCTGGTTCAAGCTCCATCCTGTCGTCTGGCAGAGGACCATTCGAAAGTCCTTCTATCTTTTCTTCGATCTCATGGATGGAAGATACATTTAGAAAAGAGTTCTCTTATTCCCAGTACCAGGGTGGAATTCCTGGGTACTATAATAGACTCCATATCCATGAGGATATTTCTTACAGACCAGGGACGTTACAAGCTAACATCCGCTTGTCTTGCCCTCCAGATCTCCTTAAGGCCCTTTGTGGCTCGGTGTATGAAGGTGATTGGTCTCATGGTGTCCAGCATGGGCATAATTCCTTTTGCCAGATTCCATCTCAGACCACTTCAGCTGTGCATGCTGAGACAGTGGAACGTCGATCATTCGGATCCGTCTCAATAGATTTCTCTGGACAACCAGTCGAGAGAATCGCTCTCCTGGTGGCTCTGTCCAGATCACCTGTCCCAAGGGACATCCTTCTTGAGATCATCCTGGGAGATTGTGACTACAGACGCAAGTCTGTCAGGATGAGGTGCCAGGAAGGCACAGAGGGCCTGTGGACTCGAGGAATCTCTCCTCCCAATAAACATTTTGGAACTTGGAGCTATCTTCAATGCTCTGAAGGCTTGGTCTCTTCTAGATTCGTCCGAGTTTATCAGATTCTAATCAGACAACATAACCTTGGTGGCTTACATCAACCATCAGGGGGGAACGAGGAGCTCCCTAGCAATAAGGGAAGTATCTCGGATTCTAGAGTGGGCGGAGGCCCACAACTGCTCGCTGTCAGCGATCCACATTTCGGGTGTGAACAACTGGGAAGCGGATTTCCTCAGCAGAAAATCCTTTCATCCGGGGGAGTGGTCTCTCCATCTCAAGGTGTTTGTGGATATTTGCAACAGATGGGGGACACCGGAGATAGATCTCATGGCGTCCCGGCTCAATTCCAAGCTGCCCAGATATGGGTTGCGGTCCAGGGATCCTCAGGCGGAGCTAACAGATGCATTAGCAGTGCCTTGGAGGTTCAATCGGATTTACCGTTACCACTTCTTCCTCGTGTAGTGGCCCGCATCAAGCAGGAGCAGGCATCAGTAATACTGATTTCTCCATCCTGGCCGCGAAGGATGGGGTTCACGGATCTGGTGGGGATGTCCTTATATCCTCCATGGAAGTTACCTTGTCGCAGGGATCTGCTGGAACAGGGTCCTTTTGTTCATTAAAATCTAGATTCTCTGAGGCTGACTGCGTGGAGATTAAATGCTTAGTCTTAGCCAAAAGAGGTTTTTCTGGGAGGGTTATTAACACTCTTATTTAGGCTCGTAAGCCCTGTTAATCGTCGCATCTATCATAACGTGTGGAGAGCTTACTTATTCTGGTGGGAAGAGCATGGTCTCGCCTGGCATAAGGTCAAGGCTGCCAGGATTCTTTCCTTCTCCAGGAGGGTCTGCAGAAGGGCCTTTCTGCCAGTTCCCTGAGGGGACAGATTTCGTCCCTTTCTTTTTTGCTGCACAAGAGGCTCGCTGAGCTCCCTGATGTGCAATCCTCCATTAAGGCTCTGATCAGGATCAGAACTGTGTTTAGATCTTACTCTCCACCTTGGAGTTTCAATCTTGTTCTTAAATTTTTGCATTCGGTTGACATTAAGTCCTGGAAGGTTCTTTTTCTATTGGCTATTGCGTCGGCACGCAGAGTTTCTGAAATGGCTGCCTTGCAATGTGAGCCTCCTTATCTAGTGTTCCATACTGATAAGGCTGTTTTACGTACTCGCTTGGGTTTTCTTCCTAAGGTGGTGTCTTATTGTAACATCAATCAGGAGATTGTGGTTCCTTCCTTATGTCCTAATCCTCCTCCTTCTTCAAAGGAACGTTTACTTCATAATCTGGATGTGGTTTGAGCTTTGAAGTTTTATCTTTAAGCTACTAAGGATTTTAGACAAACTTCTTCCTTGTTTGTTATCTACTCTGGGAAGCGTAAGGGTCTGAAGCCCTCTTTGACTTCCTTATCTTTTTGGTTGAGGAGTGTTATACGATTAGCTTACGAGTCAGTGGGACTTAGACCTCCTCAGAGGATTACGGCTCATTCCACTAGAGCGATGGCTTCCTCTTGGGCCTTTAAGAACGAGGCCTCTATGGCTCAGATTTGTAAGGCAGCTATCTGGTCCTCCTTACATACTTTTTCAAAGTTTTACAAATTTTATGTTTTTGCTTCAGCGGAAGCAGCTTTTGGGAGACAGGTTTTGCAGGCTTTGGTGCCCTCATATTAGGGTCCGCCTTTCTTTTACCTCTCCCGTTATCATTCAGTGTCCTCTAGAGCTTGGGTACAGTTTTCCCAACAGCAAGCAATGATGCCGTGGACTCTCTTCATATTAAGAAGGAAAAGATAAATTATGCTTACCTGATAATTTCCTTCTGTA
Organism: Bombina bombina; assembly: GCF_027579735.1. Lineage (NCBI taxonomy): Eukaryota > Metazoa > Chordata > Amphibia > Anura > Bombinatoridae > Bombina > Bombina bombina. Next base: position 964,859,647 of record NC_069500.1, on the reverse strand, counting down.
TGAGGAGAGTTAACGGCCCACGCCTCTATACTCAGATGGGCGGACCAAAATGTGTTTTTCTCTTCTGGCACCATTTATACCCTGCTATTTCTGCTACTGTTCCTTGTTCCCTTGGCAGAATGACTGGGATATGAGGGAAGTAGCCAGGTTCAGTATTTCCCAACATTAAGGAATGATGCCGTGGACTCTCCTCATACAGAAGGAAATTAAATTATTAGGTAAGAATAATTTGTTTTTTGGAAATTTGCATCATCTTGCACTATATGCAGAAATTAGTAGGGAAAAATATCTAATCAAAACAAAATGTTGTTTGTATTTTAAAACTACTCAAGATTCTAATTTTATAGAGAGGGAACTACTTAACCTATTTTGACAATCTTAGCGTGTTCATATCCCTCCTCAAACTTAATTAGATTTTTTTTACACTGATCCGGTGCTCCTTACAAACTTTTTCTACTTCTAGTTATCAAAGCCTACAGACCGACAAAAGTTGAAATCTGTGACATAACATATACGATCTGCCGGACTCAATCCAACACAGATCGATGCTTACATCATTACAGATGTTCCGAATACACATTCGGCACTATTTGACACTTTTTCAAAGTTATCAAATAGTTAACAGGTACGCTCACGGCTTTTCCGGCCCAGCGTACCTGGTTTTCAATCTGCCACCCTGGAGGCCGCGGATGCCATAGGAATTAATGGGAGTCTGAAAGCAGCAAAAGCTTATGTTTGATGCTGCCAGATATCCCATTGATTTATATGGTAGAAAACCAGTTACATTTACACCTAAAACCCTAACATAAGCCCCGAGTCTAAACACCCCTAATCTGCCGCCCCACCATCGCCTCCACCTACATAATGTTAATAACCCCTATCCCGCCGCTCCCCGACCCTGCCGCCACTAAGTAAACGTATTAACCCCTAAACCTCAGTCCTGCCACATCACTACCACTAACTAAACCTATTAACCCCTAAACCGCCAGCCCCCACATCGCCATAAACGAAAGGAAGCTATTAACCCCTAAACCTAACAACCCGCTAACTTTAAATTAAAATTACAACATCCCTATCTTAAAATAAATTTAAACTTGGCTGTAGAATTAAAATAAACTAATTTTAAACTATTAATTAACCTACCCTAACTATAATACTACAATTAAATAAACTTAATTACATATTAAAAAAACCTAACCCTACTCAAATGATTTAAATATACTATTAAACCTAATTACTGAATTACCAAAATAAAATAAAACGTTGTTACAAAAAATAAAAAACACTAAATTACGAAAAAAATCAAACCACATTATCAAAAATAAAAAAGAATTACACCTAATCTAATAGCCCTATCAAAATAAAAAAGCCCCCCCCAATAAAAAACTCTAGCCTACAATAAACTACCAATGGCCCTTAAAAGGGCCTTTTGTGGGGCATTGCCCCAAAGAAATCGGCTTTTTTACCTGAAAAAAAAATACAAACACCCCCCAACAGTAAAACCCACCACCCCCACAACCAACCCCCCAAATTAAAACCATATCTAAAATAACCTAAGCTCCCCGTTGCCCTGAAAAAGGGCATTTGTATGGGCATTGCACTCTTTTACTGCCCACCCATCCAGCCGGCAAGAAGTCTTCATCCAGACGGCATCTTCTATCTTCATCCATTCGGCGCAAAGCGGGTCCATCCTGAAGACATCCGGCGCGGAGCTCCTCTTTAATACGGTCACCGCTGTAAACTGGAACTTGAATGCAAGTGACATCATCCAAGATGGTGTCTCTTGCATTCCTATTGGCTGAAAGGTTCCAATAAGCCAATAGGATTTGAGCAGCTCTCATCCTATTGGCTGATTGGAACAGCCAATAGGATTTTAGCAGCTGATTGGAACCTTTCAGCCAATAGGAATGCAAGGGACGCCATCTTGGATGACGTCACTTGCCTTCAAGTTCCAGTTTACGGTGGCGACCGTATTGAAGAGGAGTTCCGCACCGGATGTCTTCAGGATGGACCTGCTCCTCGCCGGAAGGATGAAGATAGAAGATGCCGTCTGGATGAAGACTTTGCCAGCTGGATGAAGATAGAAGAGGCCGTCCGGATGAAGACTTCTTGCTGGCTGGATGGATCTTTCAAGTGGGACTTCAAGAACTGTAAGTGGATCGTCGGGGGTTAGTGTTAAGTTTAAGTTTTTTTTGGGTAGGCATTAAAAGAGCTAAATGCCCTTTTAAGGGCAATGCCCATTCAAATGCCCTTTTCAGGGCAATGGGGAGCTTAGTTTTTTTTAGATAGGGTTTTTATTTGGGGGGTTGGTTGTGGGGGTGGTGGGTTTTACTGTTGGGGGGGTTGTTTGTATTATTTTTTTTTACAGGTAAAAGAGCTGATTTCTTTGGGGCAATGCCCCCCAAAAGGCCCTTTTGAGGGCCATTGGTAGTTTATTGTAGTCTAGGGTTTTTTTTTTTTTTATTTGGGGGGGGGGGGGGGTTTATTTTGATAGGGCTATTAGATAATGTAATGTAATGTGTAATTCTTTTTTTATTTTTGATAATGTGTTTTTTTTCTCTCGTAATTTAGTGTTTTTCTATTTTTTGGAACTTAGCGTTTATTGGTAATTTGTAATTAGGTTTAATAGTATATTTAAATAATTTGAGTAGGGTTAGGTTTTTTTAATATGTAATTTAGTTTAATTGCTAGTTTAATGTAATTGTAGTATTATAGTTAGGGTAGGTTAATTAATAGTTTAAAAATAATTTATTTTAATTCTACAGCTAAGTTTTTAAATTTATTTTAAAATAGGGATGTTGTAGTTTTAGTTTAAAGTTAGTGGGTTGCTAGGTTTAGGGGTTAATAGCTTAATTTAGTTTATGGTGATGTGGGGGATGGCGGTTTAGGGGTTAATAGGTTTAGTTAGTGGTAGTGATGTGGGGGGCCAGAGGTTTAGGGGTTAATACATTTATTTAGTTGCGGCGGGGTCCTGGAGCGGCGGGATAGGGGTTAATAACTTTATTTAGTGGAGGCGGGGTCCGGGAGCGGTGGGATAGGGGTTAAACATTTTAGTAAAGTGGCGGCGTTTAGTGACAAGGTATAAATAAAGTTGGTAAAAAGCCACGACACGAGATCGATGACTTTTAGTTAACAACATTTCGATGCTCATTGCCATGTACTAGGTGCACGGCTTTTTTTTCTAAATATGGAGATCGTATTCAGGTCTGCGGCCGCGATGTTAGGCGAGCGTATTGTTGCCGTCGAATTCAACAAAGTTGACGACTTGATAGATATCCCCCTATGTCAGTTCTTCTGTTTACTTGAATACTATATTTTATTACCTTACAAATCTTTGATTGTTTAATTATTTTTTTATTTTTTTTTAACTTAAGCCTCTTAACTTGTTTTCTTAAGAAATTGTAATTAGTCTGTGCAAAGCCCTAATACTTAAAAAACGAAATACAGATACATAAGGCTGATTAAACAAAAAACAATTAATACTAAATGAGGGGGGCCATGTTCAGAAAAACTTACAGTATACAGTTAATTTATACTTCCGTAGTGCAGTAGCTCTCACGCTTTTATGGTTTGGAGCACTGTTAGTTTACTGTTAAAATTAATAAGGCGTGGCAATAATTTAACGTGATGGTAAATGAAACTTCATTCAAATAGAAATATGAAATCCTGGTTGAATAAATTGTGTAGCGGTACCTTTACTTCATTGTAAAATCATTCCTGAAGGGGTTAAAAATGCTTCGTAGTTTATTATCCTTGCTCGCACAAACACTGCATCAATTTCAAGTGAATTTGGTGAATGTATAAAGTGTGCTATACTTAAAATAAACCATTGTTATATATTTTTTCTTAGCTTTTTTAATGATGTAAATCAATCCTGTTCAAGCATCAGATGTTAATTAATAGCAATATACTTTGAGGAGGTCCTTTAGTTTGTCGCATTATGTTGATCTGTACAATAACAAAGGTGCACCATTGTTGCACCATACCAGGCAGATATTACCAAAAGCACAAATAAAACCAATGGAATTTATGTAGATACTATGGCCTCCATTGATTAACCCCTTGATGGACACTGGTGGACATATTTGCCCCTGTTGGTTAGGCATTTTAGCTAACGGGCAGCAATACTTGCATGCATTTATCATTTCACAAGCCGCTGTTTGTGCAATGATGCCCCCTGCTTGCATGCTGCCGTCAATCACCCTGGTTTGAGAAGTCTGGGGGGATTGAAAAACACCACTTTAAAGTTGGCGAAGTCCTGTTAAAGAAAAATGCTTGTTGATGAGAGAGGTCAGAGGAGAATAGCTAGAATTGTGCAAGCAAACAGACAGGCCACCATTTTGCAAATGACATCAGAATTCAACCTTTGTGCGGAGAAAAACATATTGCAAAACACCACTAGGCGCACCTTGTCACGGATGGGCTACAACATCCGGCGGCCATGTCGGGTGCCGTTAATATCAGAGAAGAACAAGAGAACACGCCTTCTGTGGGTACAACAGCAGCAGCACTGGACCATCGAAGACTAGAAAAAGATCACTAGGTCTGACGAGTCGAAGTTCCTAGTGCGTGATAGTTCCTAGTGCGTTGATAGCATGTTTCGAATTTATGAAAACGGCATGAATCAATGGACCCGTCATGTCTGATGAAAACTGTGCAAGGTGGTGGGGGCTGTGTTATGGTGTGGGGAATGTTTTCCTGGCACACGTTAGGTCCTTTGATACCCCTAGATTCACATCTGAATGCCACAGCGTACGTAAACATTGTTGCTGACCAAGTGCATCCGTTTATGTTAACATTTTATCTTCAGACAGATGGTTACTTTCAGCAGGATAATGCACCGGTGCACAAAGCCTGCATCACTATGGATGGTTCCTGTAACATGACAATGACTTTTCTTTGCTGCAATGGCCCGCTCAGTCCCTGGATCTCAATCCTATTGAACATTTGGGATGAGCTTGAAAGGACTGTTTGCTGCCGGCTTAAACCTCAGTCGAATCTTCAGGAATTGCGTGACACACACGTCTGCATGGTACACAATACCTCCACAACGTTTCCAGCATCTAGTTGAATCCATGCCTACATGAATTCAGGCTTTTTCGAAGGCTAAAAGAGGTTCAACATGCTACTAAGTAGCTGTACTTAATAAAGTGGCCGCACAGTGTATATACACATATAAACACATAAATGTATGTGTGTGTGTGTGTGTATTGGAGCCCTTTGCATTTAAGTAGTAAAAATATGAAAAACGTATTTATGCAATATTCATATTTAAAGTGTTGTAAGTAACTATGTATTTAATGTAAATACAGTATTTCACATTCCAATGTTCTTCACATAGGAAAATATGTTCTTAGTATTTTTAAATAGACATTCCTATAAATATCTGTATATATCTACACCTATATATAACCATCTATCTATATAGATATATGTATATGTGTGTGTGTATATATATATATATATATAAACAAAATATCATATATATATATATAAATATTTATTTAAGAATAAATATAACCTCTTTTTCTATGTGAAGAACATTGGAATGTGAAACTTGTTGGGAGGTTCCCCCCCCAGTTGTTTGTGCTCCATTGTCTATGGGTGAACACGTTAACGTAGTCACAATATTCGAAGTTCGGCTTTTTACATGTGTTGGGTTAGTGCTCAAGCGAAAATTTTTTACTTTCAACTTGTAATACACAGGTACCCGACGTTCGCAAAATGCTTACTTCTAGGGAAGTTAGCTTGCGAGTGGGAGCAATAAATAGTGTTCCACTCGCAATCTAGCACTGAGTGGGGGGAAAAAATGATATGCCTTCTGAAATTAAAAAGATTGGATGCACATCATGTAGGCAATATTAACAAAAGTGAATTACTAAAACGTTTAAATATTGTAAAAAATCGTGCTAGAAGAATGGTACCATGGGCAGCTTGTGATTTTCACATTCTACACCTAATTCATAGTAGCTCAATGTGTTCCAAAACCTTGTTTCAAAATCACTGCCACCTTAAAGGGACAATAAACACCTAATAAATACCAGACATTTTTGTTGTCTTGCTATAAAATAACATATCATCCAAGTCTTGCTTGCTTCAATTGTTTTTCAATAGCTACCCACCATTTGCCTTTTTTGAAAGAGCCAAACCAGGTTTGCTTTTGGAGAAGGCTGGCCATGGTAATTTTGTTAGTGTAAGCTGCATTTTGATAAATTCAATTAGGGAAATATATAATGCAGGGTTAGCCTTGAGAAGTCTGCTTTGTAATTTTTAAGTTCTGAGAATTACATAGGTAAATTACATGGAAAGGGGTCAAAATAAATAATGAAAGTATACTGCAAAGTTGTTTTTACTATGCATAACTAAACATTTTGGACTTGATCACAAGTGAGGCGCTATCTTAATGTGCACCCATAAAGGGAGAAATTGCCTTTTATGGACGCACGTTAAATAACCAGCCATTACAAGTGTCTGGTTAATGCTACCGCAAGCTTGCAGTTTCACTTTGCGCTAAGTGCAATTAACCATAGGTCAGACCTCTGGTTAAAAAAAAGAAGTTGCCCCCAAAATAATGAGGACATTACAATAAAATATCAATATGAGCATCTTTTTTAAAAATGTTTTTTTTTTAAAAAATAAAAAATTACACAAAGCAGTTATAAGGGGTTAAAGTGAGGGGATGTGTGTCTTAGAGAAGAAAAAAAAAGGCACCTAAAGTGGTCCGTGTCAAAGTCAATACGAACCAGCACTCCCCAACATCCAGTCAGACAACTTCCAGGGTGCACTCAAACTGTATAATATAAGGTTGTATCCAATAAGGCACTCTCCGGTATTAAATTATTTCTTTCATGTAATTAGCAAGAGTCCATGAGCTAGTGACGTATGGGATATACATTCCTACCAGGAGGGGCAAAGTTTCCCAAACCTTAAAATGCCTATAAATACACCCCTCACCACACCCACAAATCAGTTTTACAAACTTTGCCTCCTATGGAGGTGGTGAAGTAAGTTTGTGCTAGATTCTACGTTGATATGCGCTCCGCAGCAGGTTGGAGCCCGGTTTTCCTCTCAGCGTGCAGTGAATGTCAGAGGAATGTGAGGAGAGTATTGCCTATTTGAATGCAATGATCTCCTTCTACGGGGTCTATTTCATAGGTTCTCTGTTATCGGTCGTAGAGATTCATCTCTTACCTCCCTTTTCAGATCGACGATATACTCTTATATATATACCATTACCTCTGCTGATTTTCGTTTCAGTACCGGTTTGGGTTTCTACAACATGTAGATGAGTGTCCTGGGGTAAGTAAGTCTTATTTTCTGTGACACTCTAAGCTATGGTTGGGCACTTTTTTTATAAAGTTCTAAATATATGTATTCAAACATTTATTTGCCTTGACTCAGGATGTTCAACATTCCTTATTTTCAGACAGTCAGTTTCATATTTGGGATAATGCATTTGAATCAATCATTTTTTCTTACCTTAAAAAATTTGGCTTTTTCCCTGTGGGCTGTTAGGCTCGCGGGGGCTGAAAATGCTTCATTTTATTGCGTCATTCTTGGCGCAGACTTTTTTGGCGCAAATTTTTTTTCTGTTTCCGGCGTCATACGTGTCGCCGGAAGTTGCGTCATTTTTTTTGACGTTCTTTTGCGTCAAAAGTGTCGGCGTTCCGGATGTGGCGTCATTTTTGGCGCCAAAAGCATTTAGGCGCCAAATAATGTGGGCGTCTTATTTGGCGCTAAAAAAATATGGGCGTCACTTTTTTCTCCACATTATTTAAGTCTCATTATTTATTGCTTCTGGTTGCTAGAAGCTTGTTCACTGGCATTTTTTTCCCATTCCTGAAACTGTCATTTAAGGAATTTGATCAATTTTGCTTTATATGTTGTTTTTTCTATTACATATTGCAAGATGTTCCACGTTGCAACTGAGTCAGAAGATACTTCAGGAAAATCGCTGCCCGGTGCTGGAGCTACCAAAGCTAAGTGTATCACTTTTGGTATCTGTTCCTTCAGCTGTTGTTTGTATTAAATGTTATGACAAACTTGTTAATGCAGATAAAATTTCCTTTAGTACTGTTACATTACCTGTTGCTGTTCCGTCAACATCTAATACTCAGAGTGTTCCTGATAACATAAGAGATTTTGTTTCTAAATCCATTAAGAAGGCTATGTCTGTTATTTCTCCTTCTAGTATACATAAAAGTCTTTTAAAACTTCTCTTTTTTTCAGATGAATTTTTAAATGAACATCATCATTCTGATACTGATAATGGTTCTTCTGGTTCAGAGGTTTCTGTCTCAGAGGTTGATGCTGATAAATCTTTGTATTTGTTCAAGATGGAATTTATTCGTTCTTTATTTAAAGAAGTATTAATTGCATTAGAAATAGAGGATTCTGGTCCTCTTGATACTAAAACTAAACGTTTAAATAAGGTTTTTAAATCTCCTGTAGTTATTCCAGAAGTGTTTCCTGTCCCTGATGCTATTTCTGAAGTAATTTCCAGGGAATGGAATAATTTGGGTAATTCATTTACTCCTTTTAAAACGTTTTAAGCAATTATATCCTGTGCCATCTGACAGATTAGAGTTTGGGACAAAATCCCTAAGGTTAATGGGGCTGTCTCTACTCCTGCTATATTTTTAGCGTATGTTGCTGCAGCTTCAACTTTTTGGTTAGAAGCTTTAGCGCAACAAGTAACAGATCATAATTCTCATAGCATTATTATTCTTCTATAACATGCTAATTATTTTATTTGTGATGCCATCTTTGATATCCTTAGAGTTGATGTCAGGTATATGTCTCTAACTATTTTAGCTAGAAGAGCTTTATGGCTTAAAACTTGGAATGCTGATATGTCTCCTAAGTCAACTTTGCTATCCCTTTCTTTCCAGGGTAATAAATTATTCGGTTCTCAGTTGGATTCTTTTATCTCAACTGTTACTGGAAGGAAGGGAACTTTTTTACCACAGGATAAAAAATCTAAGGTAAATTTAGGTCTAATAATCGTTTTTGTTCCTTTCATCACAACAAGGAACAAAAGCCTGATCCTTCATCCTCAGGAGCGGTATCAGTTTGGAAACCATCTTCACTTTGGAATATATCCAAGCCTTATAGATACCCAAAGCCAGCTCCTAAGTCCCCATGAAGGTGCGGCCCTCATTCCAGCTCAGCTGGTATGGGGCAGTTTACGTTTTTTTCAAAGAAATTTGGATCAATTCGGTTCACAATCTCTGGTTTCAGAACATTGTTTCAGAAGGGTACAGAATTGGCTTCAAGTTAAGGCCTCCTGCAAAGAGATTTTTTTCTTTCCCGTGTCCCAGTAAACCCAGCAAAGGCTCAAGCATTTCTGAAATGTGTTTCAGATCTAGAGTTGGCTGGAGTAATTATGCCAGTTCCAGTTCTGGAACAGGGGCTGGGGTTTTATTCTATCTCTTCATTGTACCAAAGAAGGTCAATTCCTTCAGACCAGTTCCGGATCTGTCAATATTGAATCGTTATGTAAGGATACCAACATTCAAGATGGTAACTGTAAGGACTATCCTGCCTTTTGTTCAGCAAGGGCATTATATGTCTACAATAGATTTACAGGATGCATATCTGCATATTCCGATTCATCCAGATCACTTTTAGTTTCTGAGATTCTCTTTTCTAGACCAGCATTACCAGTTTTGTGGCTCTACCGTTTGGCCTAGCATCAGCTCCAAGAATTTTTACAAAGGTTCTCGGTGCCCTTCTGTCTGTAATCAGAGAACAGGGTATTGGTATTTCCTTATTTGGACGATATCTTGGTACTTGCTCAGTCTTCACATTTAGCAGAATCTCATACGAATCGACTTGTGTTGTTTCTTCAAGATCATGGTTGGAGGATCAATTTACCAAAAAGTTCATTGATTCCTCAGACAAGGGTAACCTTTTTAGGTTTCCAGATAGATTCAGTGTCTATGACTCTGTCTTTGTCAAACAAGAGAAGTCTAACATTGATATCAGCTTGTCAAAACCTTCAGTCACAATCATTCCCTTTGGTAGCCTTATGCATGGAAATTTTAGGTCTTATGACTGCTGCATCGGACGCGATCTCCTTTGCTCATTTTCACATGCGACCTCTTCAGCTCTGTATGCTGAACCAATGGTGCAGGGATTACACAAAGATATCTCAATTAATATCTTTAAAACCGATTGTACGACACTCTCTGACGTGGTGGACAGATCACCATCGTTTAGTTCAGGGGGCTTCTTTTGTTCTTCCGACCTGGACTGTAATTTCAACAGATGCAAGTCTTACAGGTTGGGGAGCTGTGTGGGGGTCTCTGACGGCACAAGGGGTTTAGGAATCTCAGGAGGTGAGATTACCGATCAATATTTTGGAACTCGGTGCAATTTTCAGAGCTCTTCAGTCTTGGCCTCTTCTGAAGAGAGAGTCGTTCATTTGTTTTCAGACAGACAATGTCGCAACTGTGGCATACATCATTCATCAAGGAGGGACTCACAGTCCTCTGGCTATGAAAGAAGTATCTCGAATTCTGGTTTGGGCGGAGTCCAGCTCCTGTCTAATCTCTGCGGTTCATTTCCCAGGTATAGACAATTGGGAAGCGGATTATCTCAGTCGTCAAACGTTGTATCCGGGCGAATGGTCTCTTCACCCAGAGGTATTTCTTCAGATTGTTCAAATGTGGGAACTTCCAGAAATAGATCTGATGGCTTCTCATCTAAACAAGAAACTTCCCAGGTATCTGTTCAGATCCCGGGATCCTCAGGCGGAGGCAGTGAATGCATTATTACTTCCTTGGAAGTATCATCCTGCCTATCTCTCCGCCTCTAGTTCTTCTTCCAAGAGTAAGCTCCAGCATGGACGGATCTTTTTCGGATGGCCTCTTGCCAACCGTGGGCTCTTCCGTTAAGACCAGACCTTCTGTCGCATGGTCCTTTTTTTCCATCAGGATCTCAATTCTTTAAATTTAAGGGTATGGAGATTGAACGCTTTATTCTTGGTCAAAGAGGTTTCTCTGACTCTGTGATTAATACTATGTTACAGGCTCGTAAATCTGTATCTAGAGAGATATATTATAGAGTCTGGAAGACTTATATTTCTTGGGTCTTTCTCATCATTTTTCTTGGCATTCTTTTAGAATTCCGAGAATTTTACAGTTTCTTCAGGATGGTTTAGATAAAGGTTTGTCCGCAAGTTCCTTGAAAGGACAAATCTCTGCTCTTTCTGTTCTTTTTCACAGAAAGATTGCTAATCTTCCTGATATTCATTGTTTTGTACAAGCTTTGGTTCGTATAAAACCTGTCATTAAGTCAATTTCTCCTCCTTGGAGTTTGAATTTGGTTCTGGGGGCTCTTCAAGCTCCTCCGTTTGAACCTATGCATTCATTGGACATTAAACTTTTTTCTTGGAAAGTTTTGTTTCTTTTGGCCATCTCTTCTGCCAGAAGAGTCTCTGAATTATCTGCTCTTTCTTGTGAGTCTCCTTTTCTGATTTTTCATCAGGATAAGGCGGTGTTGCGAACTTCTTTTGAATTTTTACCTAAGGTTGTGTATTCTAACAACATTAGTAGAGAAATTGTGGTTCCTTCATTATGTCCTAATCCTAAGAATTCTAAGGAGAAATCATTGCATTCTTTGGATATTGTTAGAGCTTTGAAATATTATGTTGAAGCTACTAAGTCTTTCTGAAAGACTTCTAGTCTATTTTTCATCTTTTCTGGTTCTAGAAAAGGCCAGAAAGCTTCTGCCATTTCTTTGGCATCTTGGTTGAAATCTTTACATTCATCATGCCTATGTCGAGTCGGGTAAAACTCCGCCTCAAAGGATTACAGCTCATTCTACTAGGTCAGTTTTTACTTCCTGGGCGTTTAGGAATGAAGCTTCGGTTGTTCAGATTTGCAAAGCAGCAACTTGGTTCCTCTTTGCATACTTTTACTAAATTCTACCATTTTGATGTGTTTTCTTCTTCTGAAGCAGTTTTTGGTAGAAAAGTACTTCAGGCAGCGGTTTCAGTTTGAATCTTCTGCTTATGTTTTCTTTAAACTTTATTTTGGGTGTGGATTATTTTCAGCAGGAATTGGCTGTCTTTATTTTATCCCTCCCTCTCTAGTGACTCTTGCGTGGAAAGATCCACATCTTGGGTAGTCATTATCCCATACGTCACTAGCTCATGGACTCTTGCTAATTACATGAAAGAAAACATAATTTATGTAAGAACTTACCTGATAAATTCATTTCTTTCATATTAGCAAGAGTCCATGAGGCCCACCCTTTTTTGTGGTGGTTATGATTTTTTTGTATAAAGCACAATTATTCCAATTCCTTATTTTTTATGCTTTCGCACTTTTTTCTTATCACCCCACTTCTTGGCTATTCGTTAAACTGATTTGTGGGTGTGGTGAGGGGTGTATTTATAGGCATTTTAAGGTTTGGGAAACTTTGCCCCTCCTGGTAGGAATGTATATCCCATACGTCACTAGCTCATGTACTCTTGCTAATATGAAAGAAATGAATTTATCGGGTAAGTTCTTACATAAATTATGTTTTTATCTTTAATCAGTGGCGTTTCGGGGTTGTACCCCTTCTTCAGACTTTAAAATATAAGAATAAATACATAACTTACCCCATTTATATCAACTGCTCATGCACCTTTGGCTCACTACGGGATTACCAACAGAACAAACAAAAACACACTGCAAAGCATGGAATACAAAGAGAATTGACAACGGCATCAATAGATGTTATGAACTAGCTCATAATGCATACAGATCTAACGCATGTATTTTTACATTATACAAAAAAAAAAACTTCTGTATTATATTTTATATATTATATATACTGTACATCTACTTTCACTTAACGACCGCTAATCATCAATGTATCTCTCATTCTTAATATTCAGGTACAATCAAAAGTCAACCCCTAGATAAATAGATCATATATTGAGAGTACATCCTTGCATTGGGGCCATCTATCATCCGTGGCCAAACCGACCTTATTTTGTTTAAATAACGTATAATAATCACACATCACTGGACACAATGCAAACCGCTTTCATAATTACCAAGCTATATTAACTCAATCTACTCACATAGCTGTTAAATAAGAACATTCTGTATTATTACATTTGCTTACATTGAAATATATCCCATCTTCAAAGACTGCCCAACCGCAGCCATCTCACATACTTCCTGATGGCACCGTCTTCTTACAAGTCTATTTTAAAATCAATTTATCTCTTTGAACTACCTCATCTGGTTTATTTATAGAAAACATTGCAAGTCCATATATGTATTCAAACCCTTTGGGACAAGAGTGTCAAGTGTATTTATCCAACTTGATTTTTTCTGCAACAATAGCCTTGCTCTGTCACCACCCCTAGGTAGGGGAGGGACATGGTCAGTGATCATGTATCTGAATTCTGAGGCAGAGTGTTAAGCTGTTAGAAAATGTTTAACAACCGGTTGCTCAGCCTGTCCGATTCCAAGTCTGCCCTAATTATACAGCGATGGTTCGCCATTCTTGTTCTCAAATCGTCATTGGTCTTTTTAATAGAATACCTTACACAGCTACAGTGGAGCATATATATAATACATTTTGTGGTACAGGTTAATCGGAATCTGATGTAAAATCTTTTGTTCTTCCATGGGTGTACAAAGAACTGTTCTTGAGTTAGACCATTACGTATTGTGCAGCCACTGCATCTAAAGCATCCCGACTTTGGCTTACCCAACCAAGACACAGGGATGTAACTTGGTTTAAAATCTAGTCTCATCAATAGGTCACAAAGTGATTTACCTCTTTTATAACCAATTCTCGGTTGGTCATATTTCTCTATTGGCAATGCTCTATTACTTTTGACTGTTTTCCAGTTAGTCCTCAATAGTCTTGCAATCTCCTATTTGTCAGGAGTAAATGTTGTAACAAATGTTAATTGTTGACTATCGTTCTGCTGTTCCATATGACTCTTACGCAGAACCTTCTCCTGGGACATCCCCTGTAGTTCATCTGCAATAGTCCTCAGTATTTTTTCATGATAGCCTCTGCTCCTGAATTTGCTGATAATTTCTTCCATCTGTTGATCTTTCAAAGTGCAAATCGAATTATTCCTAATCACGTTTTATTTGTGACTTTAGTAATGCTCGCTTCAAGGCTGGTAGATGACAGCTGTCCGCTCTGAGGATAGAGTTCCTATCTGTTTCTATCTGTATATACACATATAAACACATAAATATTTATACATATATATTTATTGCTGCCCAACACCGTGCGAATTGCCCTCTGCGCTGTGCTAGGTTTGCTGCCAGCATGAAAACGAGGCTCCCATTGGAGCCTATTGAGCACATGGCTTGCTTCGCATTACACTGTACTTTTTACTTCATGTATCTGTTTTAAACATGTATTCCCTAATGCTAGTACAGAGCTATTTTAGGCGGCTTTAATGCATAGTAGGGACATATATGGTAACCAAAGTTTTTGACATGTAGTCTTTGGAAAGAGAAACTGTGTTCTGTTTGAAGAATACAATTTATTTTAGATGTACTGGTGTGGTTGTTTTTAGACCATATAGTGTACGGTATATCTAAGAATATTCTTTTTAGTCTTAAGCCATCAAGGGAGGCTAAATATTTATCAGGGACTGACAAATCCCTGGTACCAGGGTTCTATAGCTCCTACATTTTTCATTTTTTCAGGAAATTGTTTTGGATTATTTTACATATATCTATTCCTTCCCAGGCTCCTATAATATTATAACTGATTCATAAAGTCTATATACATTTGTCAACCCTTTCATTACTATTTAGTAATAAGAGTGAGGCTCTCATGTGAGACATATGTAGAGAAGTGTTTTTAGTTTAATTCAGTTTATTTTTAGGTTATCCTTCTTTTAATGTGTGTGAGGAAATTGATTTCTCTGTTTAACCCCTTAACGACTCATGTCGTACAGGGTACGTCTTGCGCAAACTGGTCTTTAAAGAACAGCAACGTACCCTGTACGACATTAGGGGTTTAAAGTGGCTGTAAGCGATCCTGATCGCTTCCAGCCGCTTTCCGGTTATTGCAGTGATGCCTCGATATCGAGGCATCCTGCAATAACACCTCTCGGCCATCCGATGCAGAGAGAGACACTCTCTGGCCCTCTCTGCACAGGACATCGATGGCCAGTATTTATCGTTGGTAGGTGGGAGCTGACGTGGGAGACGGGTGGGCGGCCATCGATGTGCCCTATGACGTCAAGGGGGGCAGGATCGTGGGCAGGATAGCCGGGGGGGTGCACAGGGGACAGGGGCGGGCGTGTGCACGGGGTGGAAGCGGGTGGGAACGGCTACACTACAGAATTTTTTTAAATAAAAGTGGGATAGAGTGGGGTAAAATTTAATTAAAAAAAAGCATCTAAGGGATCTGGGAGGGGGTGGGGGGTTGGTCTTTGGGGGGGGGGGAAGCTACACTACAGAAAAAAGAGACAAAAAAAGCATTGTTTTAGTAAAATGGGTACTGGCAGACAGCTGCCAGTACCCAAGATGTCTACCAATAAGGTAGATGGGGAGGGTTAGAGAGCTGTTTGGGGGGGATCAGGGAGGTTGGAGGCTAAGGGGAGATCCTACACATCAGCATATGTAAATATGCTAAAAATAATACCTTTGATTTTAGTACTGGCAGACTTTCTGCCAGTACTTAAGATGGCGGGACAATTGTGGTGTGGTGGAGGGAAGAGAGCTGTTTGGGAGGGATCAGGGGGTGTGATGTGTCAGGTGGGAGGCTGATCTCTACATTAAAGCTAACATTAACCCTGCAAGCTCCCTACAAGCTACCTAATTAACCCCTTCACTGCTAGACATAATACACGTGTGATGCACAGCGGTATTTAGCGGCCTTCTAATTACCAAAAAGCAACGCCAAAGCCATATGTGCCTGCTATTTCTGAACAAAGGGGATCCCAGGGAAGCATTTATGTGAGAAACCTAAAGTTTTTAGAAAAAGTGAACTATTTTTTTATTTGATTTCATTTGGCGGGGAAATGGTGGCATAAAATATACCAAAATGGGCCTAGATCAATACTTTGGGTTGTCTACTACACTAAAGCTAAAATTAACCCTAGAGGCTCCCTACATGCTTCCTAATTAACCCCTTCACTGCTGGGCATGATACACGTGTAGTGCGCAGTGGCATTTAGCGGCCTTCTAATTGCCAAAAAGCAACGCCAAAGCCATATATGTCTGCTATTTCTGAACCAAGGGGATCCCAGAGAAATGTTTACAACCATTTATGCCATAATTGCACAAGTTGTTTGCAAATAATTTCAGTGAGAAACCTAAAGTTTGTGAAAAAGTGAACAATTTTTTTTATTTGATCTCATTTGGCGGTGAAATGGTGGCATGAAATATAACAAAATGGGCCTAGATCAATACTTTGGGGGGTAGTTATCAAGCCGTCTACTTTTCTGGCTTTGCCGGCCCAATACGTCCGCCTAAGCTCGCCTACCTTCGCCGCCGCGGACCTTAAAAAATACGCCTAAGTTATCAAATAAAGCTGTCAAAAAGCCGCGGGGCGATGAGCAGCGGACTGTGACAGTTATCACTCATCCGATCTCGCTGCCCTTCGGCTTTTTCCCAGCTTTATTGCTAGCCTGTCACTAAGCACTCACACTAAACTGCACTGTTCTACCCCCTATACCGGCGCCCTCGGAGCCCCCCGCAACTAAATAAAGTTACTAACCCCTAAACCGCCGCTCCTAGACCCCGCCGCAACTCTTATAAATGTATTAACCCCTAAACCGCCGCTCCTAGACCCTGCCGCAACTCTTATACATGTATTAACCCCTAAACCGCCGCTCCCGGACACCGCTGCCACCTACAGTATACCTAGTAACCCCTATCCTGCCCCCCCCTACACCGTCGCCACCTATAATAAATTTATTAACCCCAAATCTGCCCCCCCTACACAGTCGCCACCTATAATAAATTTATTAACCCCTATCCTGCCCCCCACTACGCCGCCGCCACTGTAATAAAATTATTAACCCCTAAACCTAAGTCTAACCCTAACCCTAACGCCCCCCTAACTTAAATATTAATTAAATAAATCTAAATAAATTAACTCTTATTAACTAAATGAATCCTATTTAAAACTAAATACTTACCTTTAAAATAAACCCTAATATAGCTACAATATAAATAATAATTATATTCTAGCTATCTTAGGATTTATATTTATTTTACAGGTAACTTTGTATTTATTTTAGCTAGTTAGAATAGTTATTAAATAGTTATTAACTATTTAATAACTACCTAGCTAAAAGAAATTCAAAATTACCTGTAAAATAAATCCTAACTTAAGTTACAATTAAACCTAATACTACACTATCATTAAATTAACTAAATAAACTACCTACAAATAACTACAATTAAATACAATTACATAAACTAACTAAAGTACAAAAAATAAAAAAAGCTAAGTTACAAAAAATAAAAAAATAAGTTACAAACATGTTAAAAATATTACAACAATTTTAAGCTACTTACACCTAATCTAAGCCCCCTAATAAAATAACAAACCCCCCCAAAATAAAAAAAATCCCTACCCTATTCTAAATTAAATAAATTTCAAAGCTCTTTTACCTTACCAGCCCTTAAAAGGGCCATTTGTGGGGGCATGCCCCAAAAAGTTCAGCTCTTTTGCCTGTAAAAGAAAAATACAAACCCCCCAACATTAAAACCCACCACCCACATACCCCTAATCTAACCCAAACCCCCCTTACAAAAACCTAACACTAATCCCCTGAAGATCATCCTACCTTGAGTCGTCTTCACTCAGCCGAGCCACCGATGGAACTGAAGAGGACATCCGGAGCGGAAGAAGTTAATCCTCCAAGCGGCGCTGAAGAAATCTTCCATCCGATGAAGTCATCATCCAGGCGGCGCTGAAGAAGTCTTCGATCCGGCCGATGTCATCTTCAAAGAGGCGCTGAAGAGGTCTTCTATCCGGGCGAAGTCATCTTCCAAGCCGGGTCTTGAATCTTCCTTCCGCCGACGCGGAACCACCTTCTTCACCGACGGACTACGACGAATGACGGCTCCTTTAAGGGACGTCATCCAAGATGGCGTCCCCTCAATTCCGATTGGCTGATAGGATTCTATCAGCCAATCGGAATTAAGGTAGGAAAATCTGATTGGCTGATGGAATCAGCCAATCAGATTCAAGTTCAATCCGATTGGCTGATCCAATCAGCCAATCAGATTGAGCTCGCATTCTATTGGCTGATCGGAACAGCCAATAGAATGCGAGCTCAAT
Source organism: Bombina bombina (assembly GCF_027579735.1). Taxonomy (NCBI): domain Eukaryota; kingdom Metazoa; phylum Chordata; class Amphibia; order Anura; family Bombinatoridae; genus Bombina; species Bombina bombina. Next base: position 964,841,368 of record NC_069500.1, on the reverse strand, counting down.
CTGATTGGCTGATTCCATCAGCCAATCAGATTTTTCCTACCTTAATTCCGATTGGCTGATAGAATCCTATCAGCCAATCGGAATTGAGGGGACGCCATCTTGGATGACGTCCCTTAAAGGAGCCGTCATTCGTCGTAGTCCGTCGGTGAAGAAGGTGGTTCCGCGTCGGCGGAAGGAAGATTCAAGACCCGGCTTGGAAGATGACTTCGCCCGGATAGAAGACCTCTTCAGCGCCTCTTTGAAGATGACATCGGCCGGATCGAAGACTTCTTCAGCGCCGCCTGGATGATGACTTCATCGGATGGAAGATTTCTTCAGCGCCGCTTGGAGGATTAACTTCTTCCGCTCCGGATGTCCTCTTCAGTTCCATCGGTGGCTCGGCTGAGTGAAGACGACTCAAGGTAGGATGATCTTCAGGGGATTAGTGTTAGGTTTTTGTAAGGGGGGTTTGGGTTAGATTAGGGGTATGTGGGTGGTGGGTTTTAATGTTGGGGGGTTTGTATTTTTCTTTTACAGGCAAAAGAGCTGAACTTTTTGGGGCATGCCCCCACAAATGGCCCTTTTAAGGGATGGTAAGGTAAAAGAGCTTTGAAATTTATTTAATTTAGAATAGGGTAGGGTTTTTTTTTATTTTGGGGGGGTTTGTTATTTTATTAGGGGGCTTAGATTAGGTGTAAGTAGCTTAAAATTGTTGTAATATTTTTAACATGTTTGTAACTTATTTTTTTATTTTTTGTAACTTAGCTTTTTTTATTTTTTGTACTTTAGTTAGTTTATGTAATTGTATTTAATTGTAGTTATTTGTAGGTAGTTTATTTAGTTAATTTAATGATAGTGTAGTATTAGGTTTAATTGTAACTTAGGTTAGGATTTATTTTACAGGTAATTTTGTATTTCTTTTAGCTAGGTAGTTATTAAATAGTTAATAACTATTTAATAACTATTCTAACTAGCTAAAATAAATACAAAGTTACCTGTAAAATAAATATAAATCCTAAGATAGCTATAATATAATTATTAATTATATTGTAGCTATCTTAGGGTTTATTTTACAGGTAAGTATTTATTTTTAAATAGGAATAATTTATTAAAGTATAGTGTAGTGTTAGATGTAATTGTAACTTAGGTTAGGATTTATTTCACAGGTACATTTCTCTTTATTTTAGCTAGGTAAGCTATTAAATAGTTAATAACTATTTAATAGTTATTGTACATGGTTAAAATAAATTGAAAGTTACCTGTAAAATAAATATAAATCCTAAGATAGCTATAATATAATTATTCTTTATATTGTAGCTATATTAGGGTTTATTTTAAAGGTAAGTATTTAGTTTTAAATAAGATTCATTTAGTTAATAAGAGTTAATTTATTTAGATTTATTTAATTAATATTTAAGTTAGGGGGGGGTTAGGGTTAGACTTAGGTTTAGGGGTTAATAATTTTATTACAGTGGCGGCGGCGTAGTGGGGGGCAGGATAGGGGTTAATAAATTTATTATAGGTGGCGACGGTGTAGGGGGGGCAGATTAGGGGTTAATAAATTTATTATAGGTGGAGACGGTGTAGGGGGGGCAGGATAGGGGTTAATACATTTAATATAGGTTGCGGCGGGTTCAGGGAGCGGCGGTTTAGGGGTTAATACATTTATTATAGTTGCGGTGGGCTCCGGGAGCGGCGGTTTAGGGGTTAATATGTATAGAGTAGCTTGCGGTGGGCTCCGGGAGCGGCGGTTTAGGGGGTAATTTGTATAGAGTAACTTGCGGTGGGCTCCGTGAGCGGCGGTTTAGGGGTTAATCATTTTATTTAGTTGCGGCGGTGTAGGGGGGACAGATTAGCGGTGTTTAGACTCGGGGTACATGTTAGGGTGTTAGGTGCAGACAGTTCCCATAGAAATCAATGGGATGTCGGGCAGCAGCGAACTTGTACTTTCGCTATGGTCAGACTCCCATTGATTCCTATGGGATCCGCCGCCTCCAGGCTGGCGCTTTGAAAACCAGGTACGCTGGGCCGTAAAAGTGCCGAGCGTACCTGCTAGTTTTTTGATAACTAGCAAAAGTAGTGAGATTGTGCCGCACTTGTGTGCGGAACATCTGGAGTGACGTAAGAATCGATCTGTGTCGGACTGAGTCCGGCGGATCGAAGTTTACGTCACAAAATTCTACTTTTGCCGGTCTCGAGCCTTTGATAACTAAGGCGAATCAGCCTCGCCACAAATACGCTGCGGAATTCCAGCGTATTTGAGGTTGACGGCTTGATAACTAGGCCCCTATCGGATGTCTTCTAAAAAAAATATATATGCATGTCAAGGGATATTCAGGGATTCCTGAAAGATATCAGTGTCCTAATGTAACTAGCGCTAATTTTGAAAAAAGTGGTTTGGATATAGCAAAGTGCTACTTGTACTTATTGCCCTATTACTTGCAAATAACATGTAAACATTGGGTATTTCTAAACTGAGGACAAAATTTTGAAACTATTAAGCATGGGTGTTTTTTGGTGGTTGTAGATAAGTAACAGATTTTGGGGGTCAGAGTTTTTCCTCATATTTTATATATTTTTTTTATAGTAAATTATAAGATATGATGAAAATAATGGTATCTTTAGAAAGTCCATTTAATGGCGAGAAAAACGGTATATAATATGTGTGGGTACAGTAAATGAGTAAGAAGAAAATTACAGCTAAACACAAACACCACAGAAATGTAAAAATAGCCCTGGTCCTTAAGGGAAAGAAATTGAAAAATGGCCTTGTCCTTAAGGGGTTAAGCAGACTGTCTTTATATTAAATATTACATTGTTGAGATGTTGTTGTGTAAGCATTAAGGTAAATTCAGTGGCACCTAAGATTATTTTTTTTATACATAACTGTCATGAAAGCTTGATGGATTGTGCATGGTCATAAATTCTTCATGTGGATTAGATATAGTGGATAGGCTTTTTAGTATTTTATTGATTTAGGTCACCTTCTGTTATCATATGTTTTCATTGAAATCCTTATTACTCTAAAGGAAATTTCTTAAAGGGTCAGTTAACAGCTTGGGACTTTTATATGAAAATTGTAGTTATGCATAATGAAACAACATTGCAGTATATTTATTTTGTCCCACCAACTCCTACTGAGCATGTGCAAGAGTTCACAGTAAATGCATTTTGTGATTGGCTGATGGCCATCACATGATACCAGGGCAGGGAAAATGGGGGGAAAAATCTATGACTCAATTATTTTTACATTCAGACTAAGTTTTATTGTATATGTATAATGTAATTCTGCTGTAATAATTAGTCATTTAAGCAACTGCACCTCCAGGAAGTAGGCTTCACAGATGTAAGCCTTTTAATATCTGTTCCCTAAAAATCTCTGTAATAGATTAGCAAATGTTTTTATTTTATATGATCTACAATTTGTTTATGAAGCTCAAAGCAGTGAAACTAGGATGCTTATCATTCTTATTATTGCTTGTGCTACTGTATGTAAAATTACTTTCTCCAACATAGGTGTGTCCGGTCCACGGCGTCATCCTTACTTGTGGGATATTCTCTTCCCCAACAGGAAATGGCAAAGAGCCCAGCAAAGCTGGTCACATGATCCCTCCTAGGCTCCGCCTACCCCAGTCATTCTCTTTGCCGTTGTACAGGCAACATCTCCACGGAGATGGCTTAGAGTTTTTTAGTGTTTAACTGTAGTTTTTATTATTCAATCAAGAGTTTGTTATTTTAAAATAGTGCTGGTATGTACTATTTACTCTGAAACAGAAAAGAGATGAAGATTTCTGTTTGTATGAGGAAAATGATTTTAGCAACCGTTACTAAAATCCATGGCTGTTCCACACAGGACTGTTGAGAGGAATTAACTTCAGTTGGGGGAACAGTGAGCAGTCTTTTGCTGCTTGAGGTATGACACATTCTAACAAGACGATGTAATGCTGGAAGCTGTCATTTTCCCTATGGGATCCGGTAAGCCATTTTTATTCAGACAGTAAATAAGGGCTTCACAAGGGCTTATTAAGACTGTAGACATTTTCTGGGCTAAATCGATCATATTTACACATATTTAGCCTTGAGGAATCATTTAATCTGGGTATTTTTTGTAAAATAATATCGGCAGGCACTGTTTTAGACACCTTATTCTATAGGGGCTTTCCCTAATCATAGTCAGAGCCTCATTTTCGCGCCGGTATGGCGCACTTGTTTTTGAGAACAGCATGACATGCAGCTGCATGTGTGTGGAGCTCTGATACATAGAAAAGTCTTTCTGAAGGCATCATTTGGTATCGTATTCCCCTTTGGGCTTGGTTGGGTCTCAGCAAAGCAGATTCCAGGGACTGTAAAGGGGTTAAATATAAAAACGGCTCCGGTTCCGTTATTTTAAGGGTTAAAGCTTCCAAATTTGGTGTGCAATACTTTTAAGGCTTTAAGACACTGTGGTGAAATTTTGGTGAATTTTGAACAATTCCTTCATACTTTTTCGCAATTGCAGTAATAAAGTGTGTTCAGTTTAAAATTTAAAGTGACAGTAACGATTTTATTTTAAAACGTTTTTTGTGCTTTGTTATCAAGTTTATGCCTGTTTAACATGTCTGAACTACCAGATAGATTGTGTTCTGACTGTGGGGAAGCCAAGGTTCCTTCTCATTTAAATAGATGTGATTTATGTCATAAAAAATTTAGAAAAAATGATGCCCAAGATGATTCCTCAAGTGAGGGGAGTAAGCATGGTACTGCATCATCCCCTCCTTCGTCTACACCAGTCTTGCCCATACAGGAGGCCCCTAGTACATCTAGCGCGCCAATACTCCTTACTATGCAACAATTAACGGCTGTAATGGATAATTCTATCAAAAACATTTTAGCCAATATGCCCACTTATCAGCGAAAGCGCGACTGCTCTGTTTTAGAAAATACTGAAGAGCATGAGGACGCTGATGATATTGTTTCTGAAGGGCCCCTACACCAGTCTGAGGGGGCCAGGGAGGTTTTGTCTGAGGGAGAAATTTCAGATTCAGGAAAAATTTCTCAACAAGCTGAACCTGATGTGATTACTTTTAAATTTAAGTTGGAACATCTCCGCGCTCTGCTTAAGGAGGTGTTATCCAATTTGGATGATTGTGATTATCTGGTCATTCCAGAAACACTATGTAAAATGGACAAGTTCCTAGAGGCCCCGGGGCCCCCCGAAGCTTTTCCTATACCCAAGCGGGTGGCGTACATTGTTAATAAAGAATGGGACAGGCCCGGTATACCTTTCGTACCTCCCCCCATATTTAAAAAATTGTTTCCTATAGTCGACCCCAGAAAGGACTTATGGCAGACAGTCCCCAAGGTCGAGGGGGCGGTTTCTACTCTAAACAAGCGCACCACTATACCCATAGAAGATAGTTGTGCTTTCCAAGATCCTATGGATAAAAAATTAGAAGGTTTGCTAAAAAAGATGTTTGTTCAGCAAGGTTACCTTCTACAACCAATTGCATGCATTGTCCCTGTCACTGCAGCCGCGTGTTTCTGGTTCGATGAGCTAGAAAAGCCGATTATTAGTAATTCTTCTTCTTATGAGGAGATTTTGGACAGAATTCGTGCTCTTAAATTGGCTAATTCTTTCACCCTAGACGCCACCTTGCAATTGGCTAGGTTAGCGGCGAAAAATTCTGGGTTTGCTATTGTGGCGCGCAGAGCGCTTTGGTTAAAATCTTGGCCAGCGGATGCGTCTTCCAAGAACAAATTGCTTGACATTCCTTTCAAGGGGAAAACACTGTTTGGCCCTGACTTGAAAGAGATTATCTCTGATATCACTGGGGGCAAGGGCCACGCCCTTCCTCAGGATCGGTCTTTCAAGGCCAAAAATAAACCTAATTTTCGTCCCTTTCGCAGAAACGGACCAGCCCCAAGTGCTACGTCCTCTAAGCAAGAGGGTAATACTTCTCAAGCCAATCCAGCCTGGAGACCAATGCAAGGCTGGAACAAAGGAAAGCAGGCCAAGAAACCTGCCACTGCTCCCAAGACAGCATGAGATGCGGGCCCCCGATCCGGGACCGGATTTGGTGGGGGGCAGACTCTCTCTCTTCGCTCAGGCTTGGGCAAGAGATGTTCTGGATCCTTGGGCGCTAGAAATAGTCTCCCAAGGTTATCTTCTGGAAGTGATTCATCCTGTTCCATTAAAAGAACGAGGGATGGGGTTCTACTCCAATCTGTTCGTAGTTCCCAAAAAAGAGGGAACGTTCAGACCAATCTTAGGTCTCAAGATCCTAAACAAGTTTCTCAAGGTTCCATCGTCCAAAATGGAAACCATTCGAACAATCCTTCCATCCAGGAAGGTCAATTCTTGACCACGGTGGATTTAAAGGATGCGTATCTACATATTCCTATCCACAAGGAACATCATCGGTTCCTAAGGTTTGCATTCCTGGACAAGCATTACCAGTTCGTGGCGCTTCCTTTCGGATTAGCCACTGCTCCAAGGATTTTCACAAAGGTACTAGGGTCCCTTCTGGCGGTGCTAAGACCAAGGGGCATTGCTGTAGTACCTTACTTGGACGACATTCTGATTCAAGCGTCGTCCCTTCCTCAAGCAAAGGCTCACACGGACATAGTCCTGGCCTTTCTCAGATCTCACGGATGGAAAGTGAACGTGGAAAAGAGTTCTCTATCTCCGTCGACAAGAGTTCCCTTCTTGGGAACAATAATAGACTCC